>NC_082661.1:181877411-182180442 GCF_025265405.1 Mesoplodon densirostris
TTTCATGGCTTATGACTTGGTTTGTTGTTTCGGTTGCTGTCATTTTATTTTTTTAATTAGAAGAGAAATAAGCCATATTTAGTGTGAGTACAAGAATCAAGAGATCATATGGTTCAGTTTATTGATGCTGTTGCTATTTTTTACACTAGTAATATTTATTGAGCACTTTCTAAGTGCTTTAAATGGGCTATCTTATTCTATCTGTAAACAATATTATGATGTAGGTCCCATTATAACCTTCATTTTGAAGATGAGGAAACAGAGACTTGGAAAGGTAACTTGCTCAAGGTCATATAGCAAGCAAGTGGCAGAACTGAGATTTAGAACCATAGCTCTCTTAGCTTACACCTCTATCTGCTAGATGATCCTGCTTCAGCAACATTGCTATCTTCACTTTAAAATGAGCCAAATGAAAATTATCCTAAGTAATTGTGTCAGGGAAGCTGTAATAAAATAAAATTCTTGATTTCTAGAATAGGTTTTCATAAATTTCTTTGGTATGAGTCTTCTAACAAGAATCATAAAAACTAAAGAGGAGAAGCTTAGTCTAATGATTAAGAGGATGAATTTTTCCACCTAGGTTCAAATCCTGGCTGTACTTTACCAGCTCCTTAACCTTCACTGGGTTATTTATCTTCTCTATGCATTAGTTTTCTCTTCTACAAAATGGGCATAATAACAAAATTCCATTTTGTAGAGCGTTTGAGAATTAAGTCATCTAAATATCTGTGAAGTACTTAGAATAGTAAGTTGCACATTATAAGCCCGTGTTAGCTGTTATTTGAATAATATCAACTTTACTGTATTTGCTGGTATTGCATGTTATTTAGTATTGAATATTGAGTATACTCACTTTCATTTACTCACAAACAACTACTTCAATGAATATTTTTTATATTGTTTACAGTGGATTTCTGAAATACTTTCAGTCTTGCCTTCTTTGATGAGAAGAGTTCCTAAATTTCCATCATCTCAACTTTATCTTTAAAATGAATATCTAGTGGACCATAACTAGTAATTAATGTTTGATTATTTTCTTCCCCAGAGCAGAATATGGTAACATCTGCCCCACAGAGAAAACCATTTTGTTTAAAAATAAGTGGTAATTTTATAAAAAATAAAAGTGTTAGTCTTAGTTAGATGAATTGGCTGTGGAAAACCCTGGAGAGCTTTCATATCTTCTAAGGATGAGAAGCTTGGTAACAGTCATGATAATCAAAAGGGATCCCGTAGACGTCATCCAATTCCTCAGATAGTAAGCCATTAACAGGGCAGTTTCCTCCCAAATTATTCATGCTATCAATGCACATAAAGCCCCCAGAGAGCTTGTTAAAAAGATAAATTTCCCAATCCCTCCCCCAAGATTTTGATTCAAGGGGATGGAAGAGGCTACACTTATCAACAGACTCTGATGGACAACTTGGTTTAAAAAATGCACTGTAAGGGAATGAATAAAAATAATAAATTTTCTCCTAGTAGGAAGAGAGGACATATAAATCTATGACATTGTGATATAGATTCTATGAGGACAAAAACAGTGTTTTGTCTACTTCAGTTTCCCTGAAACCTGTAATAGCACTTGGCATATTATAGATGCTCAATAAAGATTTATTGAATAAATACATTTTTTATGGGGGTCACAGGTACATTTGATGTAGGATAAACTGGTTATGTAATGCTAGTCTTGTGTACATGGGATTGATCCCTGAAAAGTTCCTTGGCCAGTGAGATTGGATAGTTTTGGAGAAAGTGTTCTTTAAAAATGTGTGTTATAAGGCAAGAAACTGGGAAGCAGAAATACTCACATGGTCAGCAAGTGATCTTCACTTTTCATGTAGACATCTCTTGTCTTCATAGTTAAACCTTAAATTTTATGAGAATAGTAAATATAGGTTTGAATATTCCCTTTGGCATATTACAACTTTTATCATCTAACATCCCAAATAGGGCTTGGCAACTTGTATCTATTAAAAAAAGACTAAAGGGAATCATATTTATAACTCCTTTATCATTTCTCTGTTGCTTGAAAGGCTCTGATTTTTCTTTTCACCATCCTTGCTTCTCCAAGGGAAGTAGCTATCCGATGTCTGTTTTGCCTAACAGCTGCAGGGGGCTGCTCTAGGATGGCCGGAGGCCCCATCAACTTTGTATTTCTTATTCTTCTCTCATTCCCTGACAGAAGCACAGATGAGCCCACTGAGAATGTAATTCTCTCACTTTGCTTTTCCTGGGAGAAATCTTCTTGGATCAGTTATGGTAAATAACATTTGCTGCTGCGTCACACACCTTGCCCTTAGTTTTTAGACATTTTCCTGGTACCTTAGCTTCTGATCTTATTTTGCTCCTTAGTTCTAACTTCACATTCACCTTTTGGATCTCAAAATTGATATTTTCTCTTAATGCTGATTATTGATCTCTTCCTCAGTAGTAATCAGTAGCCATTCTTGGATTGGGTCTGACTCCAGGCCCTCTGTGTGGCTCCTACTTTGGCACTAGCTCTTAAGCCAGTATCACCACCAGGTCTATCCTGGCTCAAGGTAATGAAGTGCCTGAAGAGGGAAGACCACTCAAAAGGCTAGTAGAGAAATCCAAAAATAAAATAGTGCAATGCTAAACTAGACTGAATACTTGAGGCTATAGAAATCACTCCCAAGACATAGAGTAATCTCTCAAAAGAAAAATAAAACCTTATATTCTAAAAGATTTTAGTAATTTGCTGGTTACTTTTTAAAGTTTATTCTCCTTTTACTTGTTGACTACAGCAAGATGATTATTTCTTACTTACCTTTCAAAAGAAGCAAAATTATACTACATTATGTATTTAGCAAATTCTTTTGCACTTAACACCACATACAGAAAAAACCATAAACTACCGGACAACTTAAATTTCCCCAATGAATCTAGGGCCTTAATGATTTATATACTTATGGAATGTAGTGTCATGTATCTAAAGACTTTTTTTTAATTGCACTGATAGTACTTCAAATAGCTTGACATATTTTGTTTAAATTGGGCAAATAAATCCAATCTTACTTATATAATGGCAAATTTCAGTCTAATATGAAACTGAATTGCCATATATAAACTTAGAAAATCAGGACTTAAAGTGGATATACAACAATGGGTTGTTCTCAGAGATTTCATCTATTTAACAGTTTGGGTACTAACTAAGTCCTAGACACGGTTCCAGACACTTAGAGTATATCAGTGTACAAAACAAAGATCTAAGCTTACATTCTGAAGGGGTAAGATGGACAATAAAAAACAAACATAAGTAGCACATTATTAGATAGTGTGTACTATAGAAAAGTAAGAAAGATAGTGAAGATTAAGAGTGGAAGGGATGAGGTGGATCGTAGTTTTAAATAGGATGGTTAGGACCACTAAGAAAGTGGCTTGAACAACCCTTGAAGGAGATGAGGTTGTTAACCTTAAATATGTATGAGGAGTGACCAGTGCAAAGGCACTCATGTTGGAGTAGATAGTGTGTTCATTGACTAGAAAAAAGGCCAGTCAGTCTTAGAGTGGTTAGAGCAAGTGGGAGAGTAATTGGAGATGAAGTCAGAGAGGGAATATACTCTAAAGGGGCAAGAGTAGTAAGGAGTAGTAAGGGAAGTCAGTAAGGAGGTTATAATACCAGTCAAGAGAGATGACTGTGGCTTGGGCCAGTATGGTAGCACTGGAAGTGGTGAGAATTGGTTAGATTCTAGATTTATGTTTAGGTAAAACCAATAGGAGTTTTTTAATGGATTAGAAGTGAAGGTATGAGATAAAGAGAGAAATTAAAGATGACTGCTGGGGCTTCCCTGGTGGCGCAGTGGTTGAGAGTCCACCTACCGATGCAGGGGACATGGGTTCGTGCCCCGGTCCGGGAAGATCCCACATGCCACGGGGCAGCTGGACCCGTGGGCCATGGCCGCTGAGCCTGTGCGTCTGGAGCTTGTGCTCCACAATGGGAGAGGCCACAACAGTGAAAGGCCCGTGTATGGCAAAAAAATAAAAATAAATAAAGATGATTGCTAGTTTTATGGGCTGAGCAACTGGAGGGATGGTACAGCCATCAGCTGCTTCTGTAGGTCAACTTCAGAGAATAACATCAAGAGTTCAACACATTTGAATTTTGTTTGAATTTCGTTCTCAACTTTCTTCAGTTTTGTGAGATTTTAATTTTTGCAAACATCTTGTTATTAGACCTCAAAGAACCATGATGTATTTTAAAATATTTTATTAAATGATTAGCAAAATTAGGCACTAACAATAGCAACATGGATTTCTATTCAGATGGTCTGGACAGTGGCAACATCTTTGCAAATTGTCTTAGAAGGCAATGGAATAAAAAGCTTTGATGAAAACTGAAAATTACATAAAGACCCGATATGGGAACATGTGGACTAAGAGTTTTAGAAAATAAATTCGGTAAATCCAAAATGTTTTTTTTAGAATAACTTAGAGAATGACACATACTTTTTATTGCATATGCCAGTTGACATTTGGAATTTGGAACTGATTCTGGCCAGTTTTCTTAGGGTCTCAGTTTGCTTATCTGCAAAATAGTACTCATAAAACTTGTGCTATGAATCTCTAAAATTTTTATTTAAGATCGAGTTCCATAATTTATATGTAAATACATTGTAGATTATAAAGTGCTACAAAATATTTCTGAAATCAGTGTACCTGTGAGAAAATTAATTTTTCTTTGAATTCTGTCTAGGTGCTCTGGTCATGAGCATATACTGGAACAAACATATATCAAGGGTCACTAACATGACCAAGGGCAGAGTCAGAATTTACTAATATTATAAAAAAAAAATTCTCAGTATTCAGTTTCTACTACAGTTTTAATATCTCAACCATTTATTATACAGCATACATCATTGACATTCTAACTTATAAAATGCTTTCACCAATAAGTGCATGTAATCTAGATGTTGTAAAGAGCTTAATGTTTTTGACTCAGCTACCCTATCATGTAATAAGATAGTCAGAATGCTGCTATAGAGTCCCTATAACTATGAAAATTTTATTTTCTTCATTTCTAATTGGTTAGAATATTCAAATGCATTTGTACATTTATAACTATATTCTGATCTTCCATCGAGGCATTAACATGTCTCTGAAATATCCTTGGTTTCCATCTGCTTGCTTCAAGGGCTCCATTAAAAACCCTGTCTGGTCACATATAGTTATAAGTGAATATGTCTGACTTAGATAAATGGATGAAGAAATTTCCAGGTCTGACCATTAAAATCGTTCCTCAGTGTATTTTTGGAATGAGGCAAATTCAAATCTACAAGATTATCCAACACATCTCCCTCTCCGTCACCTAAAGATACATTTATGCTGCAGCATCAACCCATACTCTCAGGTTTTATTGCATTCCTCACTTTTTCTTCCTACAGAGGTAGCCCTAAGCTAAATTTGAGGATAGGGAAAAATAACAAACTCTTAAAGTGTAACACTTATTGGTAGACTTCTGAAGATTGAAAAAGACTACATGACTTTGAGGAAACAATTGTTTTTTTTTTTTTTAGTGGAAATTTCAAAACATACCCAAAAGTAGTGAGTACAGTGTAATTAACATTAACAATTATCAGTATTTTACTAATTTTGTTCCACCTATCCCCACCTTCCTTCACACACATCCACAATTTATTTTTTTCTTTCTGGAGTATTTTAAAAGCAAATCTCAGAAATTCTGTCATTTTATATATGTGTGTGTGTGTGTGTGTGTGTGTGTGTGTGTGTGTGTCTGTCTGTATGTATGTATTTCAGTATGTAATTCTAACCAGTAAAGACTTTTAATTTAACCATCTAGCATTAGAACACCTAAAATATTTAATGATAAGTTCTTACAGCTGGTTTATGGTCAAGACCTAAGTTAAGCCCAAATATTGCATTTGTTTTTCATGTTTCTGAAGTCTCTCTAATTTTTTAATGCCATCAATTTATTGGGAGGTACCAGGTCATTTGAACTGTAGCTTTTTCCATGTTTTACGTTCAGATGATTACTTCCACTGTATCATTTAACTTGTAAGGAGTAAGTTTTAATGGCATACATCTTGAGCAAGAATCCATTCATTAATTTAAGCAGGATATCCAGTCCCAAATTGATACTTGGGGCATTTATTCACTCTTGGTAGCAAATTTAAGACTTCCATTAACTTTTGAGTAATGTGAGACTTAGAACTTGAAGGAAAATATGTATTTCTGTTTTGTGCTGTTTGTATTACCAGGGAATACAATAATGGGTCAAATGGCAAGTTTTCAGAGCAATAATTAAACTTAAGGTGTCATAAGTCTCGGTTGGTTTACCATTCATATTTACTAGTATTTCTGTTCTTCCCTTTCTACTGTACTTGCTTTTTTGCCCATAGTCGTCAAAAGCAATTATTTGATATTGTTCCTTGCTAAACAACCCTGCTAATTTTTATATTAATATTGGGATATTCTTCTAACAGAGGCTCAAAAAATTACTTTCAAGAGAATGGCCATCAAAATTCATTTGTAGTCATTTTATTGAGAGAAATCAGTTTTCTAACTTTTCATCTGGAACAAAGTCCATGAAGGAACATGTGGCACCAGAGCCACATTGTAAAATTTATAGTCCTATATATATTTCCAAAATTCTTATGATTTCTCACAATAGAACAAAGGAGTTTTAGAGTAACTATAGAAGTCTCTTAACCAAATTTGTATCTTAATATTTGATGTTTTACTTTGAATGATTGTATGGCTGTGCTTTGAATATAAAGTCAGTATTATTTAAATGGTATAATAATAAACATTTTGCTATATTTGCTTTACATATGTTCTGATGTACAAGTTTTTTTTAAAGAAAATATTCTGTCTTAGTCCATTTGGGCTATTGTAACAGAATGTGATAGATTGGGTGGCTTATAAACAACAGAAATGTATTTCTCACAGTTCTGGAGGCTGGGAAGTCCAAGATCAAGATGTGGTCAGATTCCATGTCTGATGAGATTGCATTCCTGCCTCCTGCTTCACAGACTGCCATCTTCTCTCTGGAACTTTACATAGCTTAAGTGGCAAGGGAGTTCTCAAGGGCCTCTTTACTAAGGACACTTATCCCATTCACCTAATCACCTCCCAAAGGTTCCACTTCCAAACACCATCACTTTGGGGATTAGCTTTCAACATACGATTTGGTGGAGGTGGAACACATTCAGTCTATAGATTTTCTATTGTACTTTTGAAGCATTATGTATAATACTTTCAATGGGTACACTAGTATATTTAAAAATTTGCCTTCTTGACAAATATATTAGAATTAAGAATTAAATCTGGGCCCTGAACAAAGATGGTGGAGTAGAAGGACCTGCTCTCACACCCTCTTGTGAGAACACCAGAATCACAACTAGCTTCTGGACAATCATCAACAGGAAGACACTGGAACTCACCAAAAAAGATACCCAACATCCAAAGACAGGAGAAACCACAATGAGACGGTAGGAGGGGCACAATCACAGTAAAATCAAATCCCATAACTGCGGAGTGGATGAATCACAGACTGGAAAAAACTAATACCACAGAAGTCCACCCACTGGAGTGAAGGTTCTGAGCCCCATGTCAGGCTTCACAACCTGGGGGTCCAGCAACAGGAGGAGGAATTCCTAGAGAATCAGACTTTGAAGGCTACTGGGATTTGATTGCAGGACTTCGACAGGACCGGGGGAAACAGAGACTCCACTCTTGGAGGGCACACACAAAGTAGCATGCGCATTGGGACCCAGGGGAAGGAGCAGTGACCCCAGAGGAGACTGAACCAGACCTACCTGCTAGTGTTGGAGGGTCTCCTGTAGAGGTGGGGGTGGCTGTGGCTCACCGTGCGGACAACTACACTAGCAGCAGAAGTTCTGGGAAGTACACCTTGATGTGAGCCCTAGCAGTGTCAGCCATTAGCCCCACCAAAGAGCCCAGGTAGGCTCCAGTGCTGGGTGGCCTCTGGCCAAACAACCAACAGGGAGGGTACCCAGCCCCACCCATCAGCAGTCAAACAGATTAAAGTTTTACTGAGCTCTGCTCACCAGAGCAACAGTCAGCTCTACCTACCACAAGTCCCTCCCATCAGGAAACTTGCACAAGCCTCTTACATAGCCTCATCCACCAGAGGGCAGACAGCAGAAGCAAGAAGAACTACAATCTTACAGCCTGTGGAACAAAAACCTCATTCACAGAAAGGTAGACAAAATGAAAAGACAGAGGTCTATGTACCAGATGAAGGAACGAGATAAAACCCCAGAAAAACAATTAAATGAAGTGGAGATAGGCAACCTTCCAGAAAAACAATTCAGAATAATGATAGTGAAGATGATTCAGGATTTCAGAAAAAGAATGGAGGCAAAGATTGAGAAGATTCAAGAAATGTTAAACAAAGACTTAGAAGAATTAAAGAACAAACAAACAGAGATGAACAATACAATAACTGAAATGAAAACTACACTAGAAGGAATCAATCACAGAATAACTGAGGCAGAAGAACAGATAAGTGACCTGGAAGACAGAATAGTGGAATTCATTGCTGCAGAACAGAATAAAGAAAAAAGAATGAAAAGAAATGAAGACAGCATAAGAGACCTCTGGGACAACATTAAATGCAAAGTCACACTATAGGGGTCCCAGAGGGAGAAGAGAGAGAGAAAGGACCTGAGAAAATATTTGAAGAGATTATAGTCGAAAAGTTCCCTAACATGGGAAAGGAAATAGCCACCCAAGTCCAGGAAGTGCAGAGAGTCCCAGGCAGCATAAACCCAAGGAGAAACACCCCGAGACACATAGTAATCAAATTGGAAAAAATCAAAGACAAAGAAAAATTATTGAAAGAAGCAAGGTAAAAACGACAAATAACATACAAAGGAACTCCCATAAGGTTAACAGCCGACTTCTCAGCAGAAACTCTACAAGCCAGAAGGGAGTGGCATGATATATTTAAAGTGATGAAAGGGAAGAAACTACAACCAAAATTACTTTACCTGGCATTGATCTCATTCAGATTTGATGGAGAAATCAAAAGCTTAACAGTCAAGCAAAAGGTAAGAGAATTCAGCACCACAAAACCACCTCTACAACAAATGCTAAAGGAACTTCTCTAAGTGGGAAACACAAGAGGAGAAAAAGACCTACAAAAACAAACCCAGGGCCTCCCTGGTGGCGCAGTGGTTAAGAGTCCGCCTGCCGATGCAGGGGATACGGGTTCGTGCCCCGGTCTGGGAGGATCCCATATGCCGCGGAGCGGCTGGGCCCGTGAGCCATGGCCGCTGGGCCTGCGCATCCGGAGCCTGTGCTCCGCAACGGGAGAGGCCACAACAGTGAGAGGCCCACATACCGCAAAAAGAAAAAAAAAAAAAAAAAACCCAAAACAATTAACAAAATGGTCATAGGAACATACATATTGATAATTACCTTAAACGTGAATGGATTAAATGCTCCAACCAAAAGATACAGGCTTGCTGAATGGATACAAAAACAAGACCCATATATATGCTGTCTACAAGAGACCCACTTCAGACCTAGGGACACATACAGACTGAAAGGGAGGGGATGGAAAAAGATATTCCATGCAAATGGAAATCAAAAGAAAGCTGGAGTAGCAATAGTCATATCAGATAAAATAGACTTTAACGTAAAGAATGTTACCAGGGGCTTCCCTGGTGGCACAGTGGTTGGGAGTCCACTTACCGATGCAGGGGACACGGGTTCGTGCCCCAGTCTGGGAGGATCCCACATGCCGCGGAGCGGCTGGGCGCGTGAGCCATGGCCGCTGAGCCTGCACGTCTGGAGCCTGTGCTCCGCAACGGGAGAGGCCACAACAGTGAGAGGCCCGCATACCACACACACACAAAAAAAGAATGTTACCAGAGACAAGGGAGGGCGCTACATAATGATCAAGGGATCAATCCAAAAAGAATATATAACAATTATGAATATATATGCACCCATCATAGGAGCACCTCAATACGTAAGGCAACAGCTAACAGCTATAAAAGAGGAAATAGACAGTAACACAATAATAGTGGGGGACTTTAACACCTCACTTACACCAATGGACAGATCAACAAACATGAAAATAAATAAGGAAACAGAAGCTTTAAATGACACCATAGACCAGATAGATTTAATTGATATTTATAGGACATTCCATCCAAAAACAGCAGATTACACTTTCTTCTCAAGTGCACACAGAACATTCTCCAGGTTAGATCACATCTTGGGTCACAAATCAAACCTCAGTTAATTTAAGAAAATTGAAATCATATCAGTCATCTTTTCTGACCACAACACTATGAGATTAGAAATGAATTACAGGGGGAAAAATGTAAAAAAACACAAACACATGGAGGCTAAACAATACGTTACTAAATAAACAAGATATCACTGAAGAAATCAAAGAGGAAATCGAAAAATACCTAGAGACAAATGACAATGAAAACACGACTATCCAAAACCTATGGGATACAGCAAAAGCAGTTCTAAGAGGGAAGGTTATAGCTATACAAGCCTACCTCAAGGAACAAGAAAAATCTCAAATAAACAATCTAATTTTACACCGAAAGGAACTAGAGAAATAAGAACAAACAAAACCCAAAGTAGACAGAAGGAAAGAAATCATAAAGATCAGAGCAGAAATAAATGAAATAGAAACAAAACAATAGCAAAGACCAATAAAACTAAAATATGGTTCTTTGAGAAGACAAACAAAATTGGTAAACCACTAACCAGACTCATCAAGAAAAAGAGGGAGAGGAGTCAAATCAATAAAATTAGAAATGAAACAGGAGAAGTTACAACAGACACCGCAGAAATACAAAGCATCCTAAGAGACTACTACAGGAAATGTATGCAAATAAAATGGATAATGTGGAAGAAATGGACAAATTCTAGGAAGGTATAACCTTCCAAGACTGAACCAGGAAGAAATAGAAAGTATGAACAGACCAATCACAAGGAATGAAATTGAAACTGTGATTAAAAATCTTCCAACAAACAAAAGTCCAGGACCAGATGGCTTCACAGGTGAATTCTATCAAACATTTAGAGAAGAGCTAACACCCATCCTTCTCAAACTCTTTCAAAATACAGAAGAGTGAGGAACACTCCCAAACTCATTTTATGAGGCCACCATCACCCAGATACCAAAACTGGACAAAGATGCCACAAAAAAATAAAACTACAGACCAGTATCACTGATGAACATCCATGTAAAAATACTCAACAAAATACTAGCAAACAGAATCAACAGCACATTAAAAGGATCATACACCATGGTCAAGTGGGGTTTATCCCAGTAATGCAAGGATTCTTCAACATACACAAATCAATCTATGTGATAATCCATATTAACAAATTGAAGAATAAAAACCATATGATCATCTGAATAGATGCAGAAAAAGCTTTTGACAAAATTCAACACCAGTTTATGATAAAAACTCTCCTGAAAGTGGGCATAGAGGGAACCTACCTCAGCATAGTAAAGGCCATATACAACAGCCCCACAGCAAACATCATTCTCAATGGTGAAAAACCGAAAGCATTTCCTCTAAGATCAGGAACAAGGCAAGGATGTCCACTCTCACCACTATTATTCAACGTAGTTTTGGAAGTCCTAGCCACAGCAATAAGAGAAGCAAAAGAAATAAAATAATACAAATGGGAAAAGAAGAAGTAAAACTGTCACTGTTTGCAGATGACATGATACTATACATAGAGAATCATAAATGTGCCACCAGAAAATGATTAGAACTAATCAATGAATTTGGTAAAGTTGCAGGATAGAAAATAAATGCATAGCAATCTCTTGCATTCCTATACACTAATGATGAAATATATGAAAGAGAAATTAAGGAAACGCTCCCATTTACCACTGCAACAAAAAGAATAAAATACCTAGGTATAAACCTACCTAGGGAGACAAAAGAACTGTATGCAGAAAACTATAAGACACTGATGAAAGAAATTAAAGATGATACCAACAGATGGAGAGATATATCATGTTCTTGGATTGGAAGAATCAATATTTTGAAAATGACTATACTACCCAAAGCAATCTACAGATCCAGTGCAATCCCTATCAAATTACCAATGGCACATTTTACAGAGCTAGAACAAAAAATCTTGAAATTTGTATGGAGACACAAAAGACCCTGAATAGCCAAAGCAGTCTTGAGGGGAAAAAACAGAGCTGGAGGAATCAGACTCCCTGACTTCAGACTATACTACAAAGCTACAGTAATGGAGACAATATGGCACTGGCACAAAAACAGAAACATAGATCAATGGAACAAGATAGAAAGCCCAGAGGTAAACCCACACAGCTACGGTCAACTGATGTATGACAAAGGAGGCAAGGATATATAATGGAGAAAAGACAGTCTCGTCAATAAGTGGTGCTGGGAAAACTGGATAGCTACATTGAAAAGAATGAAATTAGAACACTCCCTAACACCAAACACAGAAATAAACTCAAAATGGATTCAAGACCTAAATATAAGACCGGATACTATAAAACTCTTAGAGGAAAACATAGGAAGAACACTCTTTGACATAAATCACAGCAAGATCTTTTTTGATCCACCTCCTAGAGTAATGGAAATAAAAACAAAAATAAACAAATGGGACCTAATGAAACTTCAGAACTTTTGCACAGCAAAGGAAACCATAAAATGAAAATACAACCCTCAGAATGGGAGAAAATATTTGCAAATGAATCAACAGACAAAGGATTAATCTCCAAAATATATAAACAGCTCATGCAGCTCAATATTAAAAAAACAAACAACCCAATCCAAATATGGGCAGAAGACCTAAATAGACATTTCTCCATCTCCATACAGATGGCCCAGAAGCACATGAAAAGTTGCTCAATGTCACTAATTATTAGAGAAATGCAAATCAAAACTACAGTGAGGTATCACCTCACACCAGTTAGAATGGGCATCATAAGAAAATCTACAAACAGCAAATGCTGGACAGGGTGTGGAGAAAAGGGAACCCTCTTGCACTGTTGGTGGGAATGTAAATTGATACAGCCACTATGGAGAACAGTATGGAGGTTCCTTAAAAAACTAACAATAGAATTACCATATGATCCAGCAATCCCACTACTGTGCATATATCCAGAGAAAACCATAATTCAAAAAGACACATGCACCTCAATATTCATTGCAGCACTATTTACAATAGCCAGGTCATGGAAGCAACCTAAATGCCCATCGACAGATGAATGGATAAAGAAGATGTGGTACATATATACAATGGAATATTAGTCAGCCATAAAAAAGAATGAAATTGGGTCATTTGTAGAGACGTGGATGGATCTAGAGACTGTCATACAGAGTGAAGTAAGTCAGAAAGAGAAAAAAATATCATATATTAACGCATATATGTGGAACCTGGAAAAATGGTACAGGTGAACCGGTTTGCAGGGCAGTAATTGAGACACAGATGTAGAGAGCAAACGTATGGATACCTATTGGGGAAAGTGTTGAGGGGGTGTGGGTGGTGGTGTGATGAATTGGGTGATTGGGATTGACATTTATACACTGATGTGTATAAAATTGATGACTAATGAGAACCTGCTGTATAAAAAAGTAAATAAAATTCAAAAATTCAAAAGAAAAAAAAAGAATTAAATCTCCTAAGCCCCAAGTGGGGAAAGATGATAGAAATCTTGATTTGGATAAAAAAGGTTAATATTCCATTGGTTAGTTCTATTTTTGTTTCTGAAACAATGTTTGATGTTTTTTGGATTTATGCTGGAGACCTAAGAGATTTTAAACTTCTGATAGAAAAGAAATTCTGAAAAAAAAAAGAAAGAAAAGTAAAGAAATTTTACCTAGGTTGGCTGTGTAGTAGCAGCGAATAGGAGCTGTGGGTCCTTATGTTACACGAAAATATTTCATTCTATTTGTGCACTTTCTTAAACTGGGCTGGAGAACCCTTCTCTGTAACATAAATACTTTTAATCCTGATTGAAAATTACTTCCCTTAAGAGTGTGGGAAATGCTTAGGAATCTCCTGTGGCTCACAGCAGAGCCCCCATGTGGCAAAATTGTGATTCAGGCAGAAACTGAGTCTTTGGAAATAAATGTCATGCATCTCTCATAAAAATAAAATTTCTTTATGTGGTACTGGGTTGGGAATTTATTTATTCAGTGAATATTTTTCAAGCTCTTATACCATTCTTGGTGCTGGGGATGCAACAGTGAACAAGACCAAGCACTTACCATCAGAGGGCTTGCATTCTAGTTGCATGCATCACTAGATGAGATAGTAAAAAATAAACATTATAGGCTCACATTACAATGTCAACTAGAGATATAAGTGCTATGAAGAAAAATAACAGAGTTTACAGGCTAGCGACAGTTTGATGGAGTGGTCAGAAAATCCCTTTCTGAGGACTTCACATTTGAGAGCAAGTAGAAGACAACTCATGTGACTCTGTGTTCTCTCAGATGTAATCTCCTTTTGCGATTTTCATTGATCACCACCAACACCTTTACAGTGTTGCTGCTCCTCCTTTGACACTTCAGCCCAAGAGTGGACATAATTTCTTTTTGGAACAAGTGGCACAGGTGAAAGTTTAGATAACATTTTAAGAAATTTTTTTAGAAACTAAAAAATTTAGGAGATAACACAATGAGAACAAACAAAGCAATATGACTCATACAGTGATTCTTACACAGAGTTAGCATTCTGAGATCCAGTTTTCTGATTGGGGGTTGCCATCAGGAATATTTGCTCCAACAGATGTGACCCCACCCACTCAAAGACTGTTGCAGGCCTCATCAGTCATATCTCAGCCTCGCACAATAAGCCCACCGTTTAAACAAGTTTCACACATGCAAGAAAGAGAGAAGCCTTTCCCCCAAGAACCTCCTTGCCTCTCCCTCAGTGATTTTCTTTCCTCTCCAAATCTTGGTCCTCAGGTATCTATGGTGACCCAGTTCTTCTGGATATTTATTTTCCCCACTTATCAACAAATGAATAATATGATATTAGCTGATAATGGCTTATAGTGTTACCCTTCTCAGTGTACTTGAAATTTAGTAGGTAACTCTGAGAAATGGGAAGTATTAAGGTATCAGAAAACTGAACTTTTTGTACATAGTTTGAAAAGCAAATATGAGAAAAGATTTGTTTTAAAAATACCCATACTTCTGAACCATTTTTTTTATTCCGTATATATGTGTTAGCATACAGTATTTGTTTTTCTCTTTCTGACTTACTTCACTCTGTATGACAGACTCTAGATCCATCCACCTTAGTACAAATAACTCAATTTTGTTTCTTTTTATGACCGAGTAATATTCCATTGTATATATGTGCCACATCTTCTTTATCCATTCATCTGTCCATGGACACTTAGGTTGCTTCCATGTCCTGGCTGTTGTAAATAGAGCTGCAATGAACATTGGGGTGCATGTGTCTTTTTGAATTATGGTTTTCTCAGGGTATATGCCCAGTAGTGGGATTGCTGGGTCGTATAGTAGTTCTATTTTTAGCTTTTTACGGAATCTCCATACTGTTCTCCATAGTGGCTGTATCAATTTACATGGGTAAGCTGGGATGAAGTGAGAGAGTGGCATGGACTTATATATACTACCAAATGCAAAATAGGTAGCTAGTGGGAAGCAGCCGCCTAGCACAGGGAGATCAGCTCGGTGCTTTGTGACCACCTAGAGGGGTGGTATAAGGACGGTGGGAGAGAGACACAAGAGGGAGGAGATATGGTGTTATATGTATATGTATAGCTGATTCGCTTTGTTATAAAGCAGAAACTAACCCACCATTGTAAAGCAATTATACTCCAATAAAGATGTTAAAAAAATGAAAATTGAAAGCATAAAAATACCCATACTTGCTTTTCCTTCTCAGTTTCTTCACCAATTACTCTTTTAGATTCAGTCACTTTATTTATTTATTTTTTTTTTCAGTCACTTTATTTTAACTATCATTTCCTTCTCATAATATTTCTGAATTTTGTTGAGATTTTCATTTCTTGCTATTGTAACTGAAGATTTAGTATCATCCTTTCTCTCACTGTCCCACTTTTCATGTTAATATAGTATTAAATAAATAAACAGTATTTAACTTAGGATGAATATGTCAGCAATGATGTTTCTGGATTAAGTGGTATACTAGATTGTGCTTCCATTCTCATTCAACTTTTTGTTTTTCTTGCAGTTAAGAATTGTCCCTATTCTCTCTCTCTCACATCCCACAAATTTGCTTAGTTTTGTCTGTACCTAGGGTTAGTTGTTTTTCCCAGTATTTGAAAAGATTTGTTAAGTGCTTAGTTTTTCCAAATACTCAGTCAATTTAGATAATCCCTTTCTTCTGCAGCACTCCATTTCTCTGCCCCAATATCTAATCATAGCTATTAACCTAGTACCCCCTTCACCATTTTCCAATGGTGATATCTCCTATTTCCTGGATCCCATATATTAATTTTCTTAGTTTACCACTTGTTTTGTTGAAGCATATTCACTAGCAGATTCCTGAGAGGGTACATGTGAAATAAAAATTTAATGTCTGAATTTTTAAAAATTTATCTTTACTGATTAAAAGATTGGCTGTATAATTCACAGTTGACAATCATTTTCCTTCAGAATCTTTAAACCATTGCACCACTGTCTTCTCACACCCACTCTTGCTGCTGAGAATCAGAGGCTATTCTGGTTCCCACTCCTTTGTGTGTAATCTATTCTTTACTCTCTGGAAGCTTTTATGGAACTTTATTTTCCCTGGTATTTGGAAATTAAGCAAGGATATACTTTGGTTTGGGCCTTTTTTCATTCACTGTGCTGGGTATTCAGTGGTCCTTTAAATCTGGAGACTTGTGTCCTTCAGTTCTGTAAAATTATGTCTTCTTTTTAAATTACCTCTCCCCATTTTTTCTGTTCTCTCTCTCTCTGGAACTTTTATTGCACAGATTTTGGACTTCTTGGATTGATACTTTGGTTTTTCTCTCCTATTTTCCATCTCTTTATCTTTTTTGTCTTACTTTCAGGTGATTTCCTCAGCTTTGTGTTACAATATTTATTTATTTATTAAAAATCTAGATCAGGTATTAACAAACTATGACACAATTAAATCCAACAGTAATGCTGCTGGGTCAGGTGGTGTAAATAAAGTTAAGTTTCTGTAAATAAAGGAATACATTCATGATCATTCGCTTATAGATTGTCTATGGATGTTTTCACCTTGCAACGACAGAATTTAGAGACTGTAAGGCCTGAAAATATGTGTCTATAAAGGGACACATATTTACTATGTGTCCCTTTATTGAAAAAGTTCGCTGATCCTCCCTCTTCTCCCAGTTTAGGTGATCATATTTGTTATCTCCAGGAGCTCTTTTCTGGTTTTCTTATTTTCTTCTTAATATAATAATGCTGTATTTCTATTGATGTGACCTCTTCTTACTCTGAGGATATTACATGGAGTGTTTTTGTAGTATACTGCTTGCTGCAATGCC
The DNA here is from genome assembly GCF_025265405.1 of Mesoplodon densirostris. NCBI lineage: Eukaryota > Metazoa > Chordata > Mammalia > Artiodactyla > Ziphiidae > Mesoplodon > Mesoplodon densirostris. Next base: position 181,894,903 of record NC_082661.1, read on the forward strand.
ACTGTTTCCACCGAGGTAATTAGTCAGTCCATTTTGGCTTGCTTCATGTTGGAAGCTTTACTCAAATGTTAAGTTTCTTGTGTGTTCATTCAGGTTAATGAGTGAGGCACTAAAAATTGAGAGAAGGTCCCCTGTGTGTAGGCAAGCTTTTGCTGTGGATTTTGTGGTAGCAGGATTAAACAGTGAGCTTGCCTTTTTACTGAGGAATGTCCAGATGCATGAATATAGATTTTTTTTCCTTCAGAGAAGACCCCAAGCCCCCTGCACTAGGGCTGCTGGCTACCAGTGTCCTGTGACAAAGCAGGGGAAGGGTGATGAGGTCCCCAACTCATTATGTACATTCTCATTTAATTCTTCTGGTTTCAGGTCCAAGCCTTACTGCTTTGCCTCATGTACTTGGGTTTAGCTTCTCGTGTTTGAATTTGCCAGAAAATAAGCATTTTCTCTTCTCTGCTTGAAGAAAGGAGTAGTATCTTAGCTCAGGCTGACTATATAATAAATAACACAGACTGGGTGACTCACAACAGAAATTTACTTCTCCCAGTTTTTGAGGCAGAAAGTCTGAGATCAGCATGTTTGAGTGTTTGGTGAGGTCCCTCTTCCTGGTTTGCAGATGGTTGCATTCTTGCTGTTTCCTCACGTGGCAGAGAGAGAGATCATCTCTCTTTTGATAACAGTACAAATGTATTCGTGAAGCCTCCACCTTCATGACCGAATTATCTCCCAAAGGCTCTACCTCCAGATATCATCACTTTGGGGATTAGGGCTTCAACATAGGAATTGGCTGGGGGGACACAAATATTCAGTCCATACTGGATAGTCTCTAGATTTCTTGGGATGAAGGTGGGGATCTGGCAGTCAGTCACTCACCATGAAGACTTTAAACCAGTCCTCGTATTTTAAGTGAGCCTCCTCTTCTGGAGGCTTTAAAGGTTTTGCTGCACAGTGTAGGGTCCCCCTTCAGTAAGCATTTAGGTTGCAGCTTTCTTGACTACTCATTTATTACATATCCTTTGTTTTCCAAAAATTTGTAGAAATTGTTCATCCAGTCTTACCCTTCTTTATCCTTGATTGTATTCATTTGTCATTACATGAGTTTTGAGGAAGGAGAGGTAATTAAAATGTGCAATGAATCAGTCATATTTAAGATATCAATTTCTCATGACAGATTTCATGCATGGCAGATGATCACAGTGGTTGGGAAAGAGACTAGCAAAGCTGCTGTATAAGCCAGGACTGTAGCCCAAGGATAGACATGGAGGTAAAAGTCTTCAATCATAAAAGTGAGCTGCTCTCCTCTTTGAAATTCATATCTTCCAGTCCATCTTAACCAGAATCATTGTAAGGTCTCTTACTATGTACATATTTCTCTATACAGTGTTTTAAGTCAGAAGAAACTTGGCTCTATTGTACTTACCTGTGGCTTCGTTGGCTGTATAATTAAGTGTGTGCCTTACTATCATTTCATTCATTCTTCTGTGGGTCGCAGTTAAGTTACCCCCATTTGCTCATTTATTTCTGAACTTTGAATCATCACTTTCGTGAGGTTTCTCCCACATCCCTTTTAGCCCAGAGCAACCTATTCTTTTTTTTGCAAGCCAGCAGCCTTCAAAAGTGCTAGGAAAATACATATTTTGAAATACCATTTTTGTGTTTATAGTTTGCCATAGCTGAGTGATATATTGGGTGGAAATAGAATGACTTTTCAGGCCATCATGTTCATTTAAGCTAAATTTTCTCTAGCATTTTATTTTGTATTTATTACAACTACTTGCAAATTTACACATTTTCAGTATTTGTAAATGTGTTTCATTTGCCTGAGCCCAGTATTTTCTCAAAAGAATGAGTTTATAATTTTATAATGAAATATAGATAATAGAATTTTATGTATATTTTTTCAAGAAACCAACTCTACTCTGAACTGAAATATGCATTTGTTTTCCCATTTTTTTGTATCAAAATTTTGGTTTCAGTTATTATTATCACTTATACTTTAGAATGACTTTTCCTTCTCAGATTTATTTTTGTAACTTAGTAGTAAAAAATTAGAAAAACTTGAACTTAATATGGTCTATGGGGTGTGTGTGTGTGTGTGTGTGTGTGTGTGTGTGTGTCTTTACATTGCTAAGAAGTAGAGCTTTACAAGTAAATATAATATTTCAACTAGGCAAACTTTTATTTATGATCCAAGTATCCAAGTGGATAACACAATGTGGGCCTCTATTCAAAAACTAGTAATAGGTATCACATAGTCATTTAAATGTTCTCCTTAATTCATTGGCTCTGTTTGAGACCAGACTTTCTCTTAAAAGCAACAGTCTGCATTAATTCTGTATTTTTTCTCTCTATACTATTTAGTTAAAAATCATGAAAATATTTTTGACTTGGTATATATTACTTTCAGTCTTGGTGTTTTCCTGCTGAGGTACTCTGTGTTTCTGACTAAAGAAACCAAAACAATTAAATATGTCATCCCATGTTTAGGCTATTAGTCCTAATTGTTAAGCTTTGAAGGTTTCCTGTGGGTACTTCTAAAAGGCTTGAGAAGTTTTACATAATTTTAAGTGGCTTATAAGCTTTGTAAGTTTAACTTGGAGAGTATTGTAGTAATACCAAGTAATAATGATATAAAGGCTTACAGAATCATAGAATTGGAAAGGATTTTGAGGTTATTTTATCCAATCCACATTTTACATATCAGAAAACTGAAACCCAGAGAGATAAAATAACTGGCTCAATTGACATATGATATGGGTACAGGAACTTTGTGTGGAACTTAGATCCTCTGACTCTTAGTGTATTTCTTATGACCATTGTGTCTTCTTTGAATCCAAACCAAAGTTTTTGTACTATGTGAAAAACAACAGCAGGCATTAATAGATAACTTTTTACCTATCCTCATATAGATTTATCTATACAACTAAGACTTAAAATCTGTTTTGTTAGAAGTAAAACATATGTCTTAAACTATCCTTTGTTTCCTTTCTATTATAAAAGCAATACATATTCACTATAAAACATAGGGACCATGGTTTTACCATCCAAAGTTTGGCAGTTATACAAATTATACAAATTTTGGCAATTATACAAATTTTTCACCAACTTGAATTCAATGCATCACATTCCTTGAAATGGATGGAACAATTATTTTAAATTTCTTCTACTGTTGGAAATTTAGTTTATAGAACAACCTTTATTGATGTTGAATTATTCAGGCTTACCTTCCCTTAAGTGACTGAAACATGCAAATTATTGGCTCTGAAAAGGAAAGACATCACTTATATTCTAATATACAGTCTCTCTACCATATGGCTAACATAATCTTTTAAATAGCAAGTTATCCCATGCCAAAGGACAAGGTACACAGAAAAGAATTTGGTGAGTTTTCAGTGGAACAACCCAAAGGTCAACTCCAGAATGGTCTTACTACTTCCCTAAAACACTACCACCAATTTGGTTACATTATTGTCTTGCTTAAATCCCTTGAATAGCTCACTGTCACCTCTAGTTAAATAGCAGACTCATCCTCATGACACACAAGGTTCCTGATTTGATTCATTTTGTTGTTAGATAAAGCCAAACAATCAGCTGTCAAGAAAAGCAGGAACCTTATTGGGGAAGGAATTGTAGCTTCGTTTTAGTGTCCTGCACTTTGCTGGTCTCCATTTGTCTTACCTGTCCTGTGTTCACCTCTGTTCACCTCAAAGCTCCAGCTTATTCATGGTTTTTGCTTCCTATGGAGTTGGCTTGCCACAAGATCTTCAGTGCCTACACGCTACCTCATGACTCAGCTTTATTTCAAATCAGCTCATTCTTTCAACACTTTTCAGTTTAAAATTCTAGAGAAGGCAAGTCTGAAATGCTACCTCATAGGTTACTATCTGGCTTATGAGTTGGTTTTTCTTGAATACAGTGACCACCCTGAGTCTTATCAGATGTGATGGAGGGTTGAGGGTCATGGTGAGGTTGGCAGGGTCATGTTGTATAAAACATGGCAGGTGCTTCAGAGGGAGCCAATTGCAGTTATGAAGTACAGTGGATGAAACCTGATTCAAAGATACTTTACTGTTTTGTCCAAAGCTACCCTTTTGTTTTCATTTCCACTCAATGTACAATATGCTATGCCATCTACAATTCAGTCACATCAAAGTATTTACAATTCTCTGAATAAACCATGTTCTATCATGCCTTACATCACTGTTTACACTGTCCTCCCTTATAGGAATAGCTCCCCACCCCCCATTATCTATCAGGTGGAACTGTCTATGAGATCAAATGTTATATTCTCCATAAAGCCTTCTCTAGGGATTTTGGTGACTTCCTCATAAGCACTTTTGGGTTATATACCGTATACATATGATATATAAATACATTGTATTATAATCATTTATATATAAATTTTTCCAACAGAATATCCTTTAAATTCAGGGATGGTGAAATATAATTCATCTTCAAACATCTACTGTTAACACATAATACATATTCAATATGTGTTTGTTGAAAGGAAAAAATCAAGATGATTCAAGGGGAGATACTCCTATCATAGTGAAGAGTCCCTGGAAGGAGTGCCATGGTTGACTCGCAAGTCTATGTTACCCAAGATATGCTCAAATATAAGGGAAATGTGTGTACCAATATGACAGACACTCAAAATGTGGGTGAATGAGCCAGAATACTGGTTTATTTTTTTACCGTTTGCAGTCTCTATTCAACTCAAAAGTGTTGCAGATGGATTTTTATTGTTCCCTCATTCTCTTCCAACCTGAGAAATTTTACTCTGAGGGTGCTTTCATTTGTGTCTAAAGGCAGTGACCTTGTATTCACAGAAAAACAACTCCTTATTTGGGATTGTTTGTCAACATGTGCAGGGGCAATTTGGGGACAAACTCCTTATTTGGGTCTGTTTACTCCTTCTGTTCCTTACCCATGGTATTATTTCAGGAGGCTTTTTGCCTTAAGTGGGCTTTCATTCAGGAGCTTACTGAAATATCTGTAGCTTCAAATAAAAGCTTGTCCACAGTGTCAATAAGGTTGACTTTCGAAGTCAGCTTGAAGAAGCCTGACCTAAAGAACTTTTTGTAATCTGGCCCTTGTATGTCTGTTTTGTGCCAGTTCCCATTCTAGGTGTTGGAAGTAGAATTAAGAGAAGAGAAAAGACACATTTCTGTACTCATAGCATTGACAATCCAGAGTGGCATACAGATGAAACCCTTGTGACAACGTGGGTAGTTAGTGCTATCACGAAGAAAGCCCAGGATGCCATGTGACTTCGTAGGAATGGCAGTTATGCAGACCCAAACTGCAGAGGCAAGAACTGAATTCAGTCCCAGCAAAGAAAAACTACAGTGATAAAAGTGCATGATTTTAAAATAATGAATGATTAATACATCTAGCCAGAGCAATATCAAGAACACTTCTTTTGTTTTATAAGTTCTCAGTTATACTCAGTAGAGATGGTTTGGACAAGTTATGAAATTTAACCTAACTAGTATTCAGCATGACCAGCACCTCTTCATGAACACCTGTAAAACATCAGTCATGAAAAACCAGGCAAGAATTATTGGTCAGTATCTTTAAAAGTCCACTTCAAGGCATCTTTGATAGTCTGCACCACCCTTTCATCCTAAACATTCTTTAAAACAGATGAGGTGCCATGCCGACTGCTTAGATAAGATCCTTGTCCACAAATACTATAACTTGACTGAGACAAATGTGGACCCGTTGTCAGGAATAATTGTGCCTGGCAGCTTGTATGCTGCAAAAAACTGGCATGGAGTCACATTGTCACCGCAGAGGCTTGAGGTCGAAGCAAAATCAAAGTCATTGTGAGAAGCAGTATACTGAAGGGAAAAGTTTTTATCTCATAATGCAAAATCAATGTGGAATTCTGATTCAATTTTTTTTATTCTTTTCCCATGAGAGAATTAGGTGTCTTAGGCAGTTTATGCCAAGCAGCCTGCCATGTGGTATGCACTAACTTCCTTTAGACTTTTCAATATCAGAATCAATTTGGAGCCATCAGATAGAGCTTCTAGCCAAGGCTTTCAAGTAGATAATTCCCACATGTGCTATGTGTAGTGAAGCCAAGATAATGCCTTCTGGAATAAAAATGTAACTTTTCTGCAAAATATATCCCTTATGGTAAAACACACAGACAGACAGACAGACAGACACACACACACACACACACACACTCATGTTTATGTTTTAAGATTGGCTTCAAAATTTTTAGTCAATTTCTGAGTCTTCTACACATCCACTTTGTAACAAAAGGCAATCTGGGTTCATATGAATTTAATCATCTTATTTCATAAGCCTGAAAATAAGAATCAAGGAAGCCTTCTCTTAACTAATCTTCTTGTGGTAGTGGCACCCATATTTTGATATGTGTTAGGGATAGATATTCTCAACTATTAGATATTGATGGTGTTCTTTGAACTACATTTGATGGTAGGATGAGTTGAGAACTTCAATCGTTGTGCAAATTCATCAGATATATTAACCTCAGAGTTCCCTATATGAGTTATATATGAGGGCTCCAAGTTTGGCAGGAACATGATACAAGTTTCTGTTTGCTTTATGATAGAAAACCTCTCAAAATATGGATCTCAGGAAACAACTGTAACTTTCAGTACAGTCTGTGGACATTATTCTTTATTTATACATTATGGATTGTCCACCTGAAATATCTAAGAAATTAGATTAGATTAGATTGGAAATTGGATATTAGATTGAAAATTTATTAGGACCAGAAAGACAGTATAGTAACCAGAAAAATTAAAAAGTAAATATACAAAAACAATTGTTTCCTTTTTGTTTTCAAACAGCTTATTGATAGGAAAACAGAAAAAGACTTAAAAATTAGTAAAACAAAAATTCTTGCAAATTATGAATCATCTCTTACCTTAGGCAATGTGCACAATCTACCAAGAGAAAAGAAACAAAAGTGGAATGATAACAACAAAAATGTTACTGAGCAACAGAATGGAGAGAGAGAATAGGTTTCTTGATTGGAAGGCTCAACAGCCTTTAATCCATGTATAAATTCATGCTACATGATCAAAACTTCAACAGGAGTTTTTGTATTTAATTCTGTACCATCATAATTTTTTTAAGCATTCCATTATGTATATTTCCAAGCATAGACAAAAGTAGAGAGAATAATTAATGAACTTTACCCATCACCCACATTCAGTGTCAACAGTTATTGTTAGCACACAGCCAAGCTTCATTTATATATACCCCCACTAATCACTCCACCCTCATGGATTGTTTTTGAAGCAAATCCCAGAAATCACGTAATTCACCTGTATGTAACTCTAAAAGATAAGGACTCTTTAAAAAAGAAAACCAAACAGTATTGCTATGATGCTATTATCTCATTTCTAAAAGTTAGCAAAAATTTGATAACTTCCAATCAAATTCCAGTCAACATTAAATTCGATATACATGCACACACACATACTCATACATACATACATATATGGTTGGATTTTTAGAATCAGGATCCAAACTAGACCCTCACTTTATTAATATAAATCTACAATTCCTTTAAACTGTATACTTTCCCCTCCTTTTTACCTTTGCACTTTATTTGTTAAAGAAATTAGTTTACTTTCCTGTAGTACTTCCCACATTCTGTATTTTGCTGAACGGTACTCCATGATATTGCTTAAAACTTTCCTCTGACCCCTATTTCCTATAAGCTGTATCTAGACATAGAGGTTTGATCGGATCCAGATTTGATATTTTGGCACGAATACTTCATTCAGAATGTTGGGTTCTTCCCACTGCACCACATTAGGAAACCCATAATGTCTAGTATCTCTTTATTATGGTGTTAAGATTGACTTGACTCATCCATTAAAAAGTTCCCTGTCAGTTTTTCACCTAATGGTTTAGTGTCACTGGTAATGATTACATTGATCTATTTGTTCAACAGGTATTGCAAAATAGTAAGATTCTAATTCTATCATTTCTTGTTCATTTAATAGCTGGAATTCTTCTCTAGAAAATAACCTTACTGCGTCTAGTGTTTATGTTGAGGTACATTTTGTATAGGAAAACAGGAAAAAATGCTTGATTCTCTCTCTTTAATTATAAGTTCTCAGAATAATAGTTTGGTTCTCTAAAATTCTCTAGAGACGACTATTGAGTGGTTTTTATATGTCATTATAACATCATGGAACTTATCATATTTGACATTTTTCAATTCATTGCTATTATTGTGCTTTATGTTGTTTAACTTATTTTTTACCAATAGGAATCTCTTCTGTTTCACTCCTGAGTCCTTTTGAAATGATCCCAGTAGTCAATGATACATTCTCACTTTCTGGTAGGACAGGCATTCCCAGGTTCTTCTCTTATATTTTCAGCAAGACCAGGAAACTGCCGTATCTCTAAGGCATCTTGTTTCCTTTTGTGGGAAATGATGTTCATAGTCCACAATCTGGATACTCATCATGACTAATCAACTGGTCACTGATTCTAGGCCTTTTCTGAAGAAAGATTTTAAGAGAAATACTTTGTATGTTTATATTGATACCTCCATACTTTCCATATTTCCAATTCAACTTTTGGTTTATAGGTTTTTGTTTGTAAATCTTTTATTTCATATGTTTATCTCTTTTTTTCTTAAACTGAGAAACTTAGTTCCATATGTTGTATATATATATAATAATTGAGTAATAATTTTAGAATAACAACAGTAATATTAACAATGTGATTAGTAAAAACAATTTAAAAATTCTTTGCAGTTGTTATTGTCCTTAGGGTATACCCACTAGTAGTATATTATCAAGTTATTGGATTATGCCATTTAAAATAATCTGCATGTGGGGCCTCCCTGGTGGCGCAGTGGTTGAGAGTCCGCCTGCCGATGCAGGGGATATGGGTTCGTGCCCCGGTCTGGGAGGATCCCATATGCCGTGGAGCGGCTGGGCCCGTGAGCCATGGCCGCTGGGCCTGCGCGTCCGGAGCCTGTGCTCCGCAACGGGAGAGGCCACAACAGTGAGAGGCCCGCATACCGCCAAAAAAAAATAAAAAAATAAATAAATAAATAAAATAATCTGCATGTGGTTAAGCTACCAATTCATAAACTTATATTCCCTTGTTTCATTTTGCTTTTGGTTTCTATGGATTACTTTTTTAGTTTGAATTAATTTTGTTTAAAGATTATTTAAAACATTATTACATTCCCAAAGTTAAAATTTCAAAGTAAAGCAAATTCAGAGAGCTCTAGCATCTCTACCTTGTCCCTTTTTTCCTGGATGTCACTATTTTTATTAGTTTTTGGTCTGTCTTTCCTTTCTAAAAAAAATTACAGATATACCTATATATGTATTCCTATCCCTCTTTTCTTTGATAAAAGTTAGCATACTGTATATGCTTAAACATCTTGCTCCTTTTCACTAAAAATTTATGCTAAGAGTACTCAGTAGTGTTCCTCATTCTTTTTACAAAAAGCAGACACTTTAAACATGGGGCCTATCCAGGAACCAGGGTAGGTAATCTCATTTATTCATTCATTCAACAAACTTTTACTGAGAGATCAACAAAAGTAGATATAATGTTCTTTTGATAAGATTAATAAACCACAGCTTCCGTTATGATGTAGCTTAAGATCTAATAACAGAGAGAGACACTTAAACCAACAATTACTCCACAGTGGTAAGTGCTGATGGAAGTGAGCACAGAGTGCTGCCAGAGGAGCCCACAGGAGGGACATCCACAACGGGGAGGCCTTAAGCTGAGTCCCAAAGAATGGGTAGGAGTTGGCCAGCTTAAAGGTGGAGACAGGAGGGTTCAGGTAGCGGGGGAAGCAGACATGAATTCCCATGGATCAGGGAATGAGAACACGGACTGTAGAGAGATGAGGCTAGAGAATCAGATAGGGGGAGTCCTGAGCAGTGGAGTTCTTGTACTCTGAGCCACGGAGTCTGGATGTGGCCTTTAAGATTCTCAGTAGCCTAAAAAGAATAGGACTTTAAAATGGAACTGTTGAGGCAGGAGTTTTATTTTAGAAAGACCACCCTTCATTTGGTTGTTTATCAACATTATTTAAGAAATGATTTATGGTCCATGTTACTGTCAAACTTGTTCTTAAATATCAGAACATAACCTATTGGATGTGCTGTAAAATTAGTATGAGGAGAACAAAACCTTAATAAAATATCATTATTTAAAGTCAACCAACCAGTCAACTAACCAACCAGCTAACCAACCAACCTGTGGCCCAAGTACCTACCATCTGGCCACTCCCCACCTCCCAAACTTGTTATGTGATCTAAGTATAGAAATTTCAAAGAAACAAAAATATGACTTGTGTTATTTCATATGGCCCTTTACTTATATACTATAATCATAGTCACCTAGAGGTTGAAGGCGGGATATATTCAGTGGTAAAGCACCTGAAAGTCATGGCACTCTTTGTGGAGCAACGTGCAGTATTTACATTTAAATTTAAAAATAAGTATATGATCTTGTGCTAAACTTGTTCCTACTGAGTGTTACTGTTTATGACTGTGTTTAGGCAGGCACTGTCCTAGGGCTTTATATGTAATGCCTCCATTAATCCTCATGACTTCATTATAAGGAAGTACTTGTGCTATCCCCACTTTATAAGCGAGGAAACTGAGGCATGAAGAGATTAAGTGACTTTACCAGGGTTTATAAGTAGTGAATGGGCAGGGCAGTATTCACACTAGGCAGTCTGACTCCAGGGTAAATGGTATTAATGACTATATTATACTGCCTCCATTTCTTGGAATATAGAAAAGAGAAAGAAGCCGGAGGAGGTAACTCAGTTGAAGAAAATATATAAAAAAAAAATTTTATATTAAGAAATTTCTAGAAATTACTTTTTCCAAATTAATTAACAAATCTTACTTGATTTTAGTGACAATACATTTTGATCTACCTCACAAAAAAAAAATGTGAATATTCTTTAAGGATATGGCTGAAGGTCTGTTGATACCCAATGTTTGACAGATGAAGTCTTACAAAAGGTAGCTGGTTGGTGACAAGTAAAGGCTACAATTCATGCCTCTTGTCTCACACAATAAAGTGTGAGATTTGGAACAGAGCTTTAAGGCTTTTAAGACTCAGAGTAGCCATTGGTCACTCTGCAAAGATCATATTTATTTCTAGACCCTTCTAAGTCCCAAAGAAGTGAAAGATGGAATTGAGGCTGAATCTGCTTCTGATAGTGCACTACCATACATACTTCTAAACAGGTCATCCTCACTTATTTTTATCTTTCACTTTTCCCTCTTCAGCTCTCACAGATGGCACAATTATACAGAAATGTGGCCGCTCAATGGATTGCTTCCAAATTTATTGTGAATTTCTTCATTTTTCAATATTTAGCAAAGCTCTGATCATTTTTCTAATCTTAATGCAAGTGAAAAATCTACCATATGTATATACATAAAGTACAGTATTTGCAAAGACCTGCTTCAAGGGAAACAGCCTTTTTTATTTGATGCCACAGTTAATTGACTTCAATCATATACAAAAACCAGAAACTGCTGAATCCTATGTCTTTCCTTTCTTTGTTGAGATTATTATGCTTTAAACAAATCTCCATAAAAATCTAAATTGGAATCAAAGTGATAAATATCAGGAAAATAATTATGAATGTCTTCATTAAAATGTGAATCCACAAAAATATGGTGACAAAAATAACTAGTTTTTCAGTTACTGTATAAATAGGACCCTAGATTTAAATGTTTTATATATATATATTTTTTAATTTTCTGGTTACAAAAATTCTTTGTTTATATTGTTTTCCTTGTTTTGTATGTTTCCATGTTTTTTCTTCTGTCTTTTGATGACTGTAAAAATATCTAGTCTATGAAGAAACAAGCTTGACTTAAGTTAGACATTGTGTAATATTTATCCATACTTGAGAGGAAGAGTGAAAGGAAGGAAACTGGTAAAATAGAATAAACACTCATAAAAGAAGACAGAAGAAAGAACAAGATTAAAAAAACACAAAAAAATTGGAGTTATGGATAATCTTAATAATTTAGAGTGATAAAATAGAGAGACTATGGTTTCTGGTAACAATCAGTCATGAGTTCTTTTCAAATTCCTTCATTTATAATACTCTGCTTAAATTGTTAATGATCTGTGGAATCCAGCTTTCTTGTTTCTAAAAATTAGCACATATAACTTGCCTCTCAGATTGTCTTGAGAACGTGAGAGCAACTAGTAAATTCATGAATAAAGTTAGTACCTAATTTAATATTTTTGTTTTATTTGTATGTATTTTGTCTGGAAATGATTTAGGTAACATTAAATCACTTTTTTTTCCTTTCTGTTATAATTTATTCTGCAAACATACTCTGAAGATGATGTCACTTAAACATAAAATTTTAAAATGTATACATGTATCAAACACCTATTGCTTTTTCAACAGCTTATATGCAAATAATATAAGGATGAGTAAGATAACATCCCTATTGCAAGGATCTTGCCAAATTTTTCTGTCTGCCTCTGCCAAAGGGCCTGCTTGGATGCAGTATGGATTGACTGTGATCCTTTCGGCATACCTATGTCAAATCGGAAGAACTAAGTATGTAGTCTTACAGCAGAATAATTGGAGGTTTTCATTCAGTACTGAAATGATCCATCTTTAATTAAATTGTAGTATATTAGGTTTCCCCTATTTTTCTCTCCATTGTTTTCTTGGACAGAGTAAACTTAATTCCCTAATCTTATCCCAGAAGTCTTGCTTTTCTTAACATTTATCATCACGTTGACTAGCAGCCAGTAAGGTAAATACAAGTCACTGTAGCTATCTTAAGGTTACAAGTATAAATTCCTGCAGATTGATTATGATTTTTATTTCTCCACGGTGCTTGTTTATAGTTCTGTTCAATCGGTTTTCTATTTTGAAATATTTTTGCCTGCAATATTCTCTTGGCCGTCTCCTCTAGAAAGTTTGCACATTAATCCATCTTTACACTGATTTCATTAAGTTATTTTTGTTCTTGATATCCTGATTGTTAGGGTGGTAATTATTTGGAATATTCTAAAAGAATCCAGAGGGCTCAAATTAGCCATTCCTGTTAAAATACACCTCTCCTTGGAATCACTTGTTAATTTATTTAGTTACTTTTTTATATAAACACACAATCAGTACAAGCCATGAAAAGGTACAGGACATCCTGGTTACTCCTGAATTTCAAATTATTTTCTGATGTCTTTTCAAATTTTCCTGTAGAGCTTTGTGAAGATTTTCTGCAATGGAAAACTGCATGCAAGCACCCAAGGGTCAAGCCTTTCCTCACCTAAGCTTAATGCCTTTGCTGTGTGAGCTAAGATCATTTATAAAACTCACAGAAAAGCCGTCTCATCTGTTACCATATATAGTAACATCTCAAAGAGACAACTAAACATGACAGTTGAGAGGATTTGCAATTGAAAGAGAAAAAAAAATGAGCAGAGTTGAGAGCCATATAAGTATCCTCATTCACACTGCGACTCCCTTTAAAGCAATTTTTTTCAAAATGGTTACCCATGTACTCTTAGTCACCTCCTTTCTTGACTATGTGCTAATTCTGATTTTGGCATTTGTCTATAGAATACGTTTGTTCTTCCTTTTGAAAGGGAATTGTGCTGCATTTTCAGTAGTGTCTAAATCAGTTAATCATATTTCCCAATTATCCCATAACATTAGTTATTTGAATTTCAAGTTGCAATGTTCTTAGAGAAAGCTTAATATCTTCATTATATATACAGTCATAGTTAGCTAATTAGCATCCTGAATTCTGCAGTTTAACCCTGGATGCCACTATTTCTGGTTTCAAGTATATATTGAGTAGTTTCTCACTTTTAAAAGTTTAGAAGGAACAATACCATTGTTGAATTCTACTTAGTTTTTTCAAATAAGAAGCCCCCTTTGGAAGTAGCCAGACACAATCTAAATGTATTATTCTTCTCATTTATTGGTTTATAAATAAAAGAACTCTTGAACGTTTTCCAAAAGAGCAATGCAATTTACAATGTAGTTAATGAAAATTAAGCTATATTGGTTTTCCTGGAGGAAAATTGTGCTACATAATTTATTTTTAAAATCACTGTTTATTTCTTCAGTTTATTGGGAAACAAGAAACAGATTCAAAGCAATGAAGCTAAGAGAACACATTGCGTTTTGACATTCTCTCTAACTAAAAGATCAGTGCTTTGGAAGCAATTGCATCTTGTTTGAGCTGCCATTTTAGTTGCCATTGTACTTAAATCTTTTCTTTTCCTTTCCTTAAATAAGGCTTCTCATCTTTTAAATAAAAGATGTAAAGGAACTGCAATTATTTCCATTATAATAATGTGTCTTATAATTTTAACATGTTGCTTTTGATATTTTTGTATGTACAAAACCATAAATCAATATAGATCAGAGAGGTGTAGTGACATGCACAAGTTTACCTAATTGGCAATGGCAGAACTGAGACTAAACCTTAGGCCTCTGGATGTCCAATCTAGTGCTTTTTCCCTTATCTGAATTTTCTGTGCCTTGAGATGTCTTGATTTGTGGAATCCCAGAAAATAGAAACATAAAATTTCTAGCCCAGGGGCTGTAATGAAATGGAAACTTCTTTGTATAATTCATTGGTGACTTAGCATGAGCTTTATTTATGTACAACCATTCCATACATTTGTGTAGCATTCTGTGGTTTTAAAAATCCTCTCTCATTACTGTCTCCCTATCTCCTGTTCAACCTCCTTTCCCCCCTTGCTTGCCCATCTCATTTGAGCCTCATATAATATTACAAACCCTTACAGGATCCTCACAATAATCTTAATAGGCTAGGTAGGAAAATTCTTAGAATCTCATTGAATAGATGAGTAAAATAGAGTTCAGGAAAGGGTAAATAATCTTCTAAAATTGTGTGATTAGTTAATGGCAAAACCAGGACTTAAATCTGGATCTTTGACTCCTGGTGGCTGATGCCACATCACACGTTATAACCCAGTTATTAAAATATGCAGAAATGGGATCTTTTTCTGAAACCAATGTAAAAAAAAAAAAAAAAAACTCAAAGAAGGAGATTATGGAAAATACACAAAAGTGATTGTATGACACTTACAAAAAGAAGATAGTTACATTATTTTAGGGGATTTCATGTTCACTCTTCTCTTACACTGAAGACAGAGTTTGAAGTTTTTCAGAATATGATTAGAAATGATGAATGTGTGATCAAAATACCTTTCAAATTCTTTTCTAAATATTTGTGTAAAAGTTTGACTTCCTTGGAACTAGACATTCCCTAGTGAGAGTTGCTATTATTAGAACCATCAGACCCATTTTTCATGAACTTAGACTGACTTCTGAAGAAACCTAACCTATCATTTATTTCAAGTTCTCTCGATCCTTTCAGTGTTTCCTAATATGTATGTTTAACCTTAATATGTAACAACAAAGTAAAGTATATTTGTTCCTTTGATGATAAATTAGATGGCTAACATCTTGGAATGCACAACCAATGAAATAAAGCTGGAAGAGAAATACTGATTCCACTGGGATAAATAGCTTATTATAACTTTTCCTGTCATATCTTAAAATATAGACTGAAGACATGGTGATCCTTCTACCCACAAGTCCATGGAGGAAAGATGGCAGGGGAAAGGGGTGGGTTTTAATGCAAACCTTAGGTTTGAGAAGGGCTTGGGGTGTGGTAAGAGATTTCTTCCAGAATTGAAGTGGGTGGACCATGAAAATGGCTCTCTTCCTTCCCCTGCTTCTTCCCCTTGTGCTCTGAATTTCACACCTTTACTCCCTCACAAAGACTTTACTCCTTCAATTGTGGCATATTCACTACATCACTGTTCTTTCTCTCCCTATTGAACCATTTCCATAAATATACCAATATTCTTCAAAATCTCACATCTTAAAAATGAAAATAGCCCAAAGCCTTCCCTTGGATTTTCCTTTAACTACGACCCCTGTTCTCCTCTATATAATAAACTTTTTAATGTATCTGCATCAACTCCAATTCTGTATACACTATTCACTCTTTGAACTACTTTCAATCTGTCTCTTCCCCACTGCACCATTGAAATGGTTCTTTTTCTTAAAGATCTCCATGTTACCAAATCTAATAGCCACTGCTTTGCTTTCATTTTACCCCATCTTTTAGTAGCGTTTGATACAGTTGCCTACTTTCTCCACTTTGAATCACCCTCCTCTCTTGCCCATCTAGACATCATTCATACTTTTTAAAAAACTTATTCACAGTCTCCTCCTCTTTGTTATTCTTTTCCACTAACCTTTAAATCTGTGAATGCCTCAGATCCTCCCCTCTCCTCTCCTCTCATCCTCTTCCCCCTCCCCTCCCCTCTTCCCCCTCCCCTCCCCTCTTCCCCCTCCCCTCCCCACCCTTCCCCCCCCTCCTCGCCATTCCCCTCCCTCTCCTCTCCTCTCCTCTTCTCCCTACACATTCTTTACACTTCTCTAAATAGGTGATATCATTCAGTTCCACTGGCTTAAAGCCACCCACAGGTTAATGACTCTCCTGCCTAACCTTCAACCCTAAGCTCCAGATTCACTCATCTCTACCTAGATGTCTCAAGGCTATTTCAAACCTAAGTCCAAGATGGAAATTTTGGTCTCCAAATCACCAGTCAGAACTGTGGTATCTCCAGTCTTTCTCATCTATGTAAATGGTACCATCATGTGCTCAATCTGCACAAGCCCGAAACACAAGAGCCATCCTAGATTTCTTCCTCTCATTCACTCATCCCCATATCTTATTCACCATAAAGTCTGATAGTTCTACCTCTAAAATTCATCTTAAATTTCCCTATTTCTTATTCTTACGTGTACCTGCTACCCCCTCCCCCATACATACATTCCACTTAGGAACTATCATAACCCTTTTTTTTTAATAATAGATTTTATTTTATTTTGAGAAGTTTTAGTTTCACAGCACAATTGAGTGGAAGGTACAGAGATTTTCTATATATTTCCTACCTCGGCACAAGCATAGCCTCCCCCATTATCAAATCCCCGACATGAGTGTTACTTTGCTATAATCTATAAACCTACACTGACATACAATTTTCACCCAGAGTCCATAATTTATATTAGGGTTTTCTCTGGGTGTTGTACATTCTGTGGGTTTGGACAATTGTATAATGACATGTATCCACCATTATAGCATGATACAGAGTAGTTTCATGGCCCTAAAAATCCTCTGTGCTTTGCCTATTGATCCCTCCTTCTCCTCTGTCTCCTAGCATCTGGTGATCTTTTTTACTCTCTCCATAACTTTGTCTTTTCCAGAATGTCATAGAGTTGGAATCATATAGTATACAGCCTTTTCAAATTGGCTTCTTTTACTTAGTAATAATGCATTTAAGGTTCCTCCGTGTCTGTTCATGGCCTGTTAGCTCATTTCTTTTTATTGCTCTGTACTGTTTCATTGGATGGATAGACCACAGTTTATTCATTTACCTACAGGAGGACAGCCTGGTTGTTTCCAAGTTTGGGCAATTATGAATAAAGTGGCTACAAAATCTACGTGCAGGTTTTTGTGTGGAGATAATTTTTTAACTCATTTGGGTAAGTTACATGTTTGCTGGATTGTATGGAAAGCGTGTGGGGAATAAAATACCTGAAAACATAATATTGAATAATTAATTGATAATTAAAAATCGAAAGAGTATGTTTATTTCTGTAAGAAACTGCCAAACTGTTTTACAAAGTGGCTGTACTATTTTACATTCCCTCCATCAATGAATGAGCATTCCTTTTGCTCCACAGCCTCACCAGTGTTCTGGATTTGGGCTGTCCTAATAGGTATGCAGTGATAATCTTGTTGTTTTAACTTGTATTTCCCTAATGACATATGGTGTGGAGCATCTTTTCCACAGTAACCTTTTAACAAAATTATTTCCCTCCTTAAAACTCAAGACTGACTCCCTAGTGCTTTGAAAAAACACTGTCCCATGGCCTGGATGGCCTGCATGATATAGTACATGTATAGCTGACTCATCATATATTGGGTATATAGTGATGCTATAACAAATTACCACAAACTACACAAACTTAAAAAGCACTGCTTAAAACACAAATTTATTATTTTAGGGTTCTGTAGGTCAGAAGTTCAACCTGGCTCCCTCTGGGATAAGGTCCAATGTGTCCTGGGGGCTCTGCTCCTTTAAAGGTTCAAGGGAAGGAACTATCTTCTTCTTTAAGGTGTTGGCACAATTCAGTTCCACACAGTTGAGGACTGGTGTCTATTTCCTTGATGGTTCCCAACCTGGGGCCACCCTTAGCCTCTAGAGGCCTCTCTCTAGTCCTTGCACATGGGCCCTTACATCTCAGAACCAGCAATAGGGCATCGTATCCTTTTCAGGCTGCTATCTCTCTGATCTTCCTTACGTAGTCACATTTCTCTTTGTCTGCAGCCTGAGAGGTTCTCTGCTTTTAAGGACTTGAGCGATCAAATTGAGTCCACCTACATAATTCAGGGTAATTTCCCCTGTTTCAAGATCTGTACCCTTAATGGTATCCACAAAATCCCTTTTGCCATGGGTTCACAGGTTCCAGAGAACATAAGAGTATTTGAAGTGCCATCAAATCTGCCTACCATACATCTCATATTACCTTGATCACCACCCTCCAGCAAATCATGAAACTACATTTGCTTTTCTTCTCAAATACTAGACCTTTTGTTTTAGCACAAGGAGTTAGTGGGCTACTGATTTTGAAACAGAATCATGTAAAGAAAGAGGGTATTACTACTGAGAGAGGATGAGAGCAAGAATCATTTTTCAGACAGAGGTTTGTTTTAAATTATATTTTTCTGAGTCCTAAAGATTTCTTTCCCATCTGATGTTAAGTTATTAAGTGTCAATCTTGATCTGTTTGAATGGAGAGTGAGCAAATATATATTGCATAACTGTTAGCTAGCAAACCAGCAGAGCATATAGAATAGAGCCAGTGATGTGACAGCTCTCTTGTTCTCGTGAAACTCCACAGATATCCATCACCTGGTGTTTGAAGATGCAGTACAGCCCTTAGAAATGTCGTTGCTGAAGCAACTGACAAAGGATTAATCTCCAATATATACAAGCAGCTCAATATCAAAAAAACAAATAACCCAATCCAAAAATGGGCAGAAGACTTAAATAGACATTTCTCCAAAGAAGATATACAGGTTGCCAACAAACACATGAAAGGATGCTCAACATTACTAATCATTAGAGAAATACAAATCAAAACTACAATGAGGTATCACTTCACACCGGTCAGAATGGCCATCATCAAAAAAATCTACAAACAGTAAATGCTTGAGAGGGTGTGGAGAAAAGGGAACCCTCCTACACTGTTGGTGGGAATGTAAATTGATACAGCCACTATGGAGAACAGTATGGAGTTTCCTTAAAAAACTAAAAATAGAACTACCATATGACCCAGCAATCCCACTACTGAGCATATACCCTGAGAAAACCATACCTCAAAAATAGTCAAGTAACACAATGTTCATTGCAGCTATATTTACAATAGCCTGGACATGAAAGCAACCTAAGGGTCCATCGACAGATGAATGGATAAAGAAGATGTGGCACATATATACAATCGAATATAACTCAGCCATAAAAAGAAACGAAATTGAGTTATTTGTAGTGAGGTGGATGGACCTAGAACCTGTCATACAGAGTGAAGTAAGTCAGAAAGAGAAAAACAAATATCATATGCTAACACATATATATGGAATCTAAAAAAAAAAAAAAAAGGTTCTGAAGTACCTAGGGGCAGGACAGGAATAAAGACGTAGACACAGAGAATGGACTTGAGGACACAGGGAGGGTGAAGGGTAAGCTGGGACAAAGTGAGAGAGTGGCATTGACATACATACACTACCAAATGTAAAACAGATAGCCTGTGGGAACCAGCCACATAGCACAGGGAGAACAGCTTTGTGCTTTGTGACCACCTAGAGGGGTGGGATAGGGAAGGTGGGAGGGAGATGCAAGGTATGGGGATATAAGTATACGTATAGCTGATTCACTTTGTTATACAGAAGAAACTAACACAACAATGTAAAGCAATTATACTCCAGTAAAGATGTTTAAAAAAAAAAAGGTGTGGGAAAAAAAGAGAAATGTTGTTGCTATTTGCAACTCAACATTAGTTTGAGACTGGTGAATCAATCAATCAAAGTCTCTCTTTTAAAACAGTACAATTTTTTTTAAGACAAACACATTTGTCTCAGGATTTCAAGTTTGATGGACTGAAGAAGAAAAGCTTTTCCTTGTTTTTATTCTGAGAAAAGGAAGCTTTGCATTTCATTCCATTGCTTCTCATTGGCTAAGGAAAATGTTGTATCTCAGGATATGGCCTGACATAATAACAATGGAATGGGCAGTCTAAAATAGGATAAGACCAGAAATTAAGGAAATGGGGTGCAGGTGTGGAAAGGGATGAGGTATTAGGATAATCCTAGCCTTTCTGGAAAAATCTAGCTACTGACAGCTTGTGCTTGTTAAGGCTGTTGATTAGGTGAGGATATTGGCAGAAGAAAAATGAATTGGCTGGTCCTAAGAGCAGAATTCAATGTATTGCTAGAGAATCCATGAGCAGACAATGATGAGGAACAGAAATCTATAGTCAACTGGAAGTGGGGATGTAGGCAAAGTGAGGCAGTACCTTGCTTCTGAGATTCTAAAATACAGAATTCAAGTATCATGAGTGTGATCAAGGTGGAGACTGGGCCTGGGAACAGGGTGAAGATACCTGACTGTGAAACCAAACAACCATTAGATGATTTGATGCTCAGTCCCAGGTCATTGGGCTGGAGCTTCTTCAGTCCATCCTTTCTGAGGCCACACAAGGGTTAATCATAATGAGATTATTAAGCTTATAAGTGGAGACCAAGGACCCCAGCTGCAGGAAAATGAAAAAACTATTCCAGAACATTCTCTAAAGCTCTTTTTTTAAAAACTCATTTATATTCCCTTCTCTTCTCCAATCCTATTTTTAAATACATTTCTGTTTCTTTTCTTTCTCTTCTTTCATTCATGGCAAAAAGATTTAGAGGGTATGAGGGTATGGGGACAGTAAGAAACATAAAAAAGGGAGCCTTCTCTTTGTTTTCAACCTTTGGGAAGTACCGCTATAGACATTTCTATACATTTTTGGAAGAGGATATGTTACAAATGATCATCAAGTGAAGAATGTCCTGTTATCTAGTTGGTCAAACAGAGATTGGATTATCAGTCACTGGTGTGATCAATTCATTTTCTTAAGGAAACACAAGTTATCTGCCCTTTATAGCATCAACTGCGATGCCAGAGGTACATTACAAAGAATCTCTCCAAATTTTTTTTCTCCCTTTCTATTATCCTTTATTCAGCAAGAGTTTTATTTTATTTTTTTCATCTTCCTTGTGATTTTAAGATTTGTATTGAATGCACAAGAGGACTAAAATACAACCTTTTCTTGGTGTAGAGACTTGCCACCCAGCTGGCATTATTATTATAAGGACAGTTACCTGGAGAGGTGATTTGCTGACAAGAACAAAATCAGTATATCCTGTTATCTCCCCAGTGTTTCCCAAACAGACTTGTTAGAACACAGTATATGGAAACCAGAGGGAGCTTTTGTCTAGAATCTGGACATTCTGCAGCTGAAAGCCTGAACAAGGAAAATTGAAAAGCCAAAACTCAAACATCTGTATCTCTTTGTAGTAGATACAGTTGTTTATTAAGACATAAATAACATTTTGCCTTAAGTTAAAAAGGTAAAGGGCTGTTACATGTAATTCTTCACTCAGGTCAATGCAGTCACATTGACAACATCATAGTCTTGTGACCTGCCTTACTGAACTATGTAAAATAGCAAGAGGACTTTAAAAGTCCTGCTGTTTCAACCTTTGAGTATCATAATCCAAAGAGGACTATTTCTAAATCCACACCTATTTCATAAACACAAACTTTGCTGCAAATGATTTTGACTTTCCTGCCTATATTTCCACACATTGAGGGACATATTTTGATTCTCTGTGATACAGTAGTCATATCTTGCCAGTAAGTAAATTACTTGACTTTGGATGGCACATTATTGCTTCAGGTGCTTGGGTGCCTTTTACCATGTCATATGGAGTGCTGTCAAAATCTGTAATAACCTGGGAAAATGAATTCACCCTTAAACCAGCATTTCTTTCTTTCCTTCAAAAAGGAGTTATTGTAAATAGTCTATGACCCTCCTTGCCCTTTCTTGACTCCAACCCCTTCCCATGCCCTCATGCAGTTACCCAGTGCTCCGCCAACCCCCGCCCGGTGTCTCTTGGTGCTCAGGATTGTTCACTCTTGTGCATCTTTGAGCCCCATAATCTGGATATTTCTTATCTGCATCTCTCAGTTTTTCTTCCATTTGTTATCTTTTGCTATATAACAGATAACTGTAAAACTTAGTGACTTAAAATAATACACAGTATTTGTTTCACAGTTTCTATGGGTCAGAAATTTGGGAGTTGTTTAGCAGGGTGTTTCTGGCTCAGGATCTCTCATGAGGTTGCAGTCAAGCTCTTGAGAGGGGCTGTAGTCATGTGTAGGCTTGACTGGGGCTGAAAACTCTGCTTCCAAGATGGTTCACTCACAGGGCTATTGGCAGGTTGCCTTTTGGTAGGACTGCTACCTTTTCCTGGAGTGAATGATGCCTTTTATGACTGAGTCTTAAAAGTCATACACTGTTACTTCCTCCATATTCTAGTCATTGGAACCAAGTCACTAAGTCACACTCAAGGGAAGGAAAATTCAACTTCATCTTCTGAAGGGAGGAATATCAAAAAATTGGTGGACATATTTTAAAACCATCACATCCCCCACACACCAGTGCTTTCAATTCACCTGTCTCATGTCTTATGACTTTAGTTGATGATGAAAACTCCCAACTAAACTGGTAATTGAGAGTGTGTTAAAATATTTAGCTTCTTTGGGCAACATAATATAAAAATTAAAAAAGAGCATACAGCCAGTTCATATCATGTCTCTGCCATTTACTAATTATATGATTTGGGAAAGTTACTTAACCTTTATAAACCTCACTTTCATCAACTGTTAGATGGGTGTTTTGTATCTACCTTGCAGAATGTAATTCAGAGTCAGAGTCATGTATGTAAAACAACTAGGACAGAGTTTTACATGTAACAGGTTCACAATCATTGGTAGCTATAATAACAACACTGATTATTATTTGGGAAGTTTTGGTGACCTTGGAATAACTCAGATTTCTAAATAGTGGAAATGATTGTGGCAACATTTATTATCAGAGCTCTCCTCAGTCCAAAGTTTCACTGCCATCCCCCATTCAGCCATTCCCTCAGTGATCCTGTCCAGAGACTTTCGTGTATCTTAGTGAAAATGTCAGTCAGTCTAGGGTCCTTGCTCTGAGCCTCTGCTCTACTGCCTATGTGACCTTAGGCAAACTTTTCAATCTTTTTAAATTGTCTTTCCACAGATATAAATTTAGCAATACTTATTTCTTTCTTGCAGCACAGTGAATGAGCTCTAGTAGAAACAACAGTGCCTCACAAACTGATACCTCATTCTTTTGTGCCTCACAAACCGATACCTCATTCTTTTGTTTAAGTCAGTGGTTCTCAAACATGGCTGTACATTGGAATCCCCAGAAGCACTTTAAAAAATTCTGATGCCTAGTTCCATCCCAGAGATTCTAATTTAATCGGTCTGAACGCCAAGTGTTACCTACACATCTGGGTTTTTTTTTTTTAAGTTCCCCAGGGAGTCCTAATATGTTAAGAACTACTGGTTTAGATTGATAATTTTATCTCTTACAACAGTCATTAGACCAAAGGATCTAAATCAATTAGAGCAAAGGTAAAATAGTCTAAAAACACTTACTTAAATCTTACCATCCATGCTTTCAATCTTTCATTTTTTTCTCTTTGATAAACTCCTTTATTTTTCTCAATTACACATTTAACCCATTTGTTCTGTAGTTCCTAATTTTATTATTTTTGCTTGCCTGAACCCCAAGCCCTTTGTACTAAGGTCATATAGCATACATTTTTTAAATAATAAGAAAGGAATAAGCAAATATAAATTCACGGTATTGCATTTAGATAGATCATTCTTCTAGCAGGAGAGATGACACGATGTTGCTCGGGTGGAAGCACGTAGGCATCCTGCATGCTCTGTAAGAAACATCGATGCACAGAGCCGTTGGCACACCAGCCTGTGTATTGGCAATGGTGCACATAACAGACGGGACTGAGTGTAGGCAGTCAAGTGTTCAAGCTCTGTCTCTGAATGGACTAATGGTTTTGATGGCAGAATTTCAAGGCCAAAGCACTGGGATGCCAGTCTCTGTGCTGTATTGAATGTCTGCAATGAAAGCTATGGGACCACTCCCTTTCTGCTCTAACTCAAACTTAATTAATTTTGAATTAAAACGAATAGTTTCCATGACCACATGAGGTACATTTTGGGTTTGGCTGATCAGGATTAGTGTAATGATGTCTCCACCCCTTGACTATTCCCCACAAAAGACCCCTAAGAAGCCAATTTAAAATGCCATCCAAAGCAGCATGTTGCTGTAAAATATTTTGATATGTATAGGGTATTTTCATATCTGTGTCCTATGTAGAGAATCCGTAGGTGTCCTCTTGGAAAATGCCAGT
Source organism: Mesoplodon densirostris (assembly GCF_025265405.1). Classification (NCBI taxonomy): domain Eukaryota; kingdom Metazoa; phylum Chordata; class Mammalia; order Artiodactyla; family Ziphiidae; genus Mesoplodon; species Mesoplodon densirostris. The sequence goes on from NC_082661.1 coordinate 181,919,556, forward strand.
GACCTAATGTAGCATAGAATCAGCATGGTCATCTGGCACTCGACAACAACTCTGAGAAGGTCATTTTTCAGGGCTTTCAGAACGATTTCAGACCAGGTCTTGGTCTAACTTAAAGATGTAGTCCAGGATGTAGTTTTCAGATGGAAGTTTTAAATCATACCTTGTCTGGTTATTGTTACCATAATTAGCTCTTTTGGTTACAGCTCAGTCCTAATACACCCAAGATCATGGATTTAGTTTCCATGTAGGTTATTTAGCTTTACTCTATTGCATTATTGCAGATTGTTCTTTTAAACCTGCTAGGGGCCTTGCAGGTGCCTTCTGTCTGGCAAAAAAGTGTACCGTTGACTCTTGAACAACACAGGTTTGAACTGCAAGAGTCCACTCATATGCGGATTTTTTTCAGCAATAAATACTACCTTACTACACTAACTGTGGTAGATTAAATCTGTGGATGCAGAACATCAGATATGGAGGAACTGTGTATAGCGAGGGCTGACTATAAGCTGTACGAGGATTTTCGATTTTAATGGAGAGTCAGTGCCCCTAGCCCCCCACATTGTTCAAAGGTCAACTGAGTATAGACTTTGTATGCCATACACTCTGTATTCCCTGCATTGGAAGACCATGTAACTCAGGTTACTTGGCTGATGTGTGGGCACCAGCACATGATCTTGAGTAATGATGGAAATGAGTTAGTATAAACTCCCTGTTATGTTGTTTTCATCGTGTATACTTCTGTCTAGAGACTCCAAGTGTAAAAATATCCATGGGTATAAGAATTTGGTAATTATAATGATTGAGACAACCTGCCAGTAAGTCAACCGGAATGCTGCCTGAGAACGTATGACATGTTGGCATAGAGCTGTGAGCTGAGTGGCAGGATGAAACTCTACTTGCTTAATTCAATGCCCTCCCTCTCCCCCCACACCCCACCCCCATACTGAAATGCACCAAAGAGTGTCTTGCAGCCTTCTCTTTCTATTCTACTGCCTTTCTACTATTATATAGTCAGAAGACAGAAAGAAATTTCCTAAGAATGGTAAGCCTGTGATTTCAGGGCTATATGTGGTTCTTCAGAGTTTCTAGTTTAGCTTTTTAGGAACACTGCAATTATGCTGCTATTGCTGTTATTAAAAGGAATTCTGTGTTTTGTCAATTAATTAATATAATACGATGTTTTAAAAGGACGTAGTTAATCTAATTACATGGAGAATTGTCATTGCTTTCATTGAACAGCAAGTATTCTTTTTTTAATTTTTAAAATTAAAAAAGACTTCATTGAAATGTAGTTGATTTACAATCTTGTGTTAGTTTCTGGTGCACAGCAAAGTGATTCAGTTATATATATACTCTTTTTCATATACTTTTCCATTATGGTTTATTACTGGATATTGGGTATAGTTCACTGTACTATACAGTTGGACCTTGTTGTTTATCTATTATATATATAGCAGTTTGTATCTGCTAATCACAAGCTCCTAATTTATCCCTGGAAAAGCACGTATTCTTTAAATGTAATGTGTTAGTGCCATTATGCAAGTCACTGGAAAATTCTGGTTTCTATCTATTTCTAGGTTTGAGTCCAAGGCCAGAGTCCACAAAGTACCTGAGCATAACTACCAGTTCTGGCACAGTCGTCTTTGTACTAGTAAGAAGAGATTAGGCTCTGTTTGAGTAACAAATTCTAAAACATCAATAGCTTAATATATATGTCTAGTTTTCACTCGTACAATGTCTGCTGTCTGCACAGTGGCTCTCCAAGGCAGCTCCCTTCAAGCAGTGACTCGGGGATATGCTCTGTTACCATCTTGTGGCTCTGCCATCTCAACGTGCAGCTTCTAGTTCCCTGCAGCAGGGAAAAGAGAGAGACTTGTACCTATTTCTGCTTATATCTCATAGTCCACAATGAAATGAGGAATGTGTGTCCAGGAGGAGGAGGATGGAAGAGAACCTGGTAAACACAGAGAATTATCATTGCCATGCTGTCACTGCATTCTCTTCATTTGCCTTCTTTGGACTTCACCTCATTTTCAGTTGCTTGCAGTTGTCTCCAGATGGGTGTTACTGGCTTTATTCTCTGGCATCTTCAGTACATTCTAAACATTACTGCCAGACTAATCTTATAACACTGCTTTTATCATATCATTTCTCTGCTGCAACAGCTACAACACTCCGTCTCTCACCATGAATTATAAACACAGCTTAAGTTCCTCAGTGTGTGTCAGTTCGCCTCCAGGCTATATTTCCAAAGTTCTCACTGTGCACCTCCAACATGAACAGCTGAATTTTCAACTCCAGCCATACTCATGGTCTCCTAAACACACATTGCCCAGGTCTACCTCTGCATGATTATTTTTACTGTGCCCTCCATTTCTACTCCTAGAGTTCCCTGTCCAGGAACCCAAGAGCATTGTTCTCTCTCTGCTGTACTCCAATTCCATCTTTGATCTGTGTCACTCAGTTGGTATGTGCATTGCTGATTGGTATCATTACTTAATTCTTCCTGGGCATTTGTCTTACCTCTTGTATTAGGTCATTAGTAAGACAGGAGCCATATCTATTACTGCATATCCCAAAGATCTCAGGAAAATACTAAAAACATAATAATGTATGGTAAGATTTGTTGAGAAAATGGATGCCTGGATGATGGACTAGGGAGCTCTTATTTGCTTTATGTGACCCATGTGCTCTGGTTTCATGGAGCACTGTATTACTATTATGATGGGATTTATATTCTTATTTCTAGTGCAAGCTGACAGTGTGAAGTCCATGACTTAAGAGTCTTAAGATGAGGATTGTGATTCCTAATGATAATATCTTTGCTTGGTTTTACGCCAAGTTTTAAAGTCTCTTCATTAATGACACAGCGAAGTTCATGATTCATGGTAGTGAATCTTTGGTACTGGATTCTGCTTTAAATCAATATACTATTACAATTATTTGGAAGTGACTACAGTTCAGAGTGCAAGGCTTTGGAGCCAGACAGCTTTGGGTTCAGATGATAGAACCTGCAACATATGGCTGTGCACTTTTGGGACTCAGCTTCTCTGAGCTGCTTTACAATTTCTGTGAAATGGTTATAATATCTATTATAATATTATAGTATCTGTTCCATAGAACTGTTGAGATGATGATATGAAGTCTCCTAGACACTTAGCACAGTGCCTTACAGATAGTTATTGCTCAAAAATAGCTAATTCTACCATTAATATTTACCCTGTATAAGAAAATATATCACTCTGAGTCTAAAAAGCAACACTGTTTCTGATATTTATCTTCCTGGAGTTTCTTTGCAAAACAAAGGCAGATGGAGGAGTAGATTTATAGAGAGGGAACCATCCAGAAGAATTTTGGCAACAGGTGCCCCACCAAAGCTCACATGGTGGGGTCACTCCACAGATAAGAAAGAGCCTCCTCTTTATGGCCCGCTAGGCTGCTGGTACTGTTCCCTGCAGTGACTCCAGGGCTGGCTGGGTATGAGAGATTTGGTTAGTTGTGGGAGGAGGCTGTGATGTAACAATGTTGACCACAGTTGCTCCTAGAATCAGGTAAAACCATAATGGCCATTGACAGACAGAAGACCACTCCATTTAGAACATTGAAATACATAGTAAGAAAAAGTAATTAAAAAACCCACTTTGGTTCATGCCCAGTCTTGTTTTGTGATGCTTCCTAGTAGAGCAGCTGAATGAGAACTTTATTTGTTGTGAATACTGGCAGTGTGCAGGAAAAAAGGAATTTACAAATGTTTTGAATTATTGGGAAGCTTGTGAAATTGCACCATTCAATTTCATACATTGTTATGTGTGTGATACCTTGTTTCAGTAGTGGGGGTTTGAGGCTCCATTGTGTTCTTTAGAATTTCACAGATGTATCTGAGTTTTAAGGGACAAAAGACTTCAGCAAGTACACAAAGCAAAATGTGCCAGATTGGATTGATATCAAATCTGAAATGCATGTTCACAGTAAGGGGAGCATGAAAGGAGGGGACAGTGGGAGTGGTGAGTGGCAGTGCTTTCTCCATCTAGTTTATCCAAGCTCTGTTTTCCTTTCCTGTCCTTTAAAAACCTAGTGCCCAGTGAGTACTGCCGGGGATTTCTTAAGCTACATTTTCTCTACCCACTATAAAAACTAGTAATTTCTGTAGTGGGGAAATTACTCAAAACCCTAGTACCTTAGCAGCTTTAACTATTTAGGGTTTTAAGTGTAAAATTTCTAAGCTTTAAATGTTATAAATCCATACAGATCTGAATTATAAGCAAACTTTAATCTCTGGGTTAGATTTGGATGCAAAAATAGCATAAATTTTCTTGGATTTTTGGTAGGATCCAAAATTACCTACCTAAGATTGGAACTTTCTATTTTTCCAGATCAAGGCAAAAATATAATATATAGAATAAAAAGAAGTGATTGTAAACTGAGTTCAAAGAGTCACTAATTGAGAATGATCCTGAGGCTTGAAATAGGAAAGCCAGATTAATTTTCTTAAAAAGATTTCCTCACTTTTCTAGGAGCAATGTAAGTGGCCCTCTCACAGATAAACGGTGACAGAATCTTACTAGATTTCTATCTTCCTACCATCTACTATTGTCCCTACTATCTTCTAACTAGTGCTGACTCTAGTACAAGCACGGATAGGTGATAGTTCATGAGATGGTAATAAAAGGCAGCAGGCATTGGGGAGAGAGGTGCTGTGGCTAGGTTCAGAGCTGGAGCTAACCCCTAGCCCTGTCCACTTCAAGTCCACTTTCAGAAAGCATAATTCAAGTGAAAAAGTGTTGCTGTGCGAAAGAACAGTTTCAAGAGAGGCTGTGTAGCTCCCCCTTCCATGTCCCCCTCCATCCTGCTCTAACTCTTTAGAAATTCTGGAGTCCGCATTACCTTTGGGTCTTGGTCAGTCTACTGGTTAAGACCTGCTGAAAATAAGCCAGAAGGCAGTGCCTAGAGTGCTAATGTGAAAAGGTCTAGGCAGGGGTCACGATGGGATCAGAGGCAGGGTGTCTTATCAAAACAAGCCGGCTAGCTGAGAATTAGGGTCAAAAGGAGAGAGAGGTAAGTAATCTGGTGATGCAGAGGCAAAAGAAAAAAAAAATCAGGCTGCCTAGTCCAGTACTCAGTCCTGAGCATCTTCAGAGGAAAGGCAGAGAGCAACCATGCCCTTTGGATTATGTGTCTCACGGCTTCCCAGAACCTCACGCTAGTCTTTAAAAGAACAAAACAAAAAAACCTGTTCCTGGAGAAAGCACAGGCTTATGCAGGGAACCTAATAAGAACAGATCTCCAGAGTTCAGTTGTCATAGAACAACTGCTTGTAGATTACTCTTTTCCTCCTTATCTGTGCCTGGGGATTTTTCTTCCTTCAGTCTTCCTTTTCTCCTTTCTCTTCCAGCTCTCCTGCTTCTGCTTTCTTGCCCTTATTTGTATTTTTTTCTCCCCTAACAGCAACCATGACTCTGCTAAAGTTAATCATTGCTAGGACTGAATGTAGGATTGCTCTATTTTTTAAAAAATTCATAACAGGTCCCAGATTTCAATCATGGCTGCATGTGGGTTGAAAAATAATACTTTTCTAAAATTTGCCTTGTATGAGTATAAATGTGTATGAGAATATATCCAACATTATATCCTTGATCAAGGTCATGGTAATGCATTATTGGAAGAACTAGCTTAAATAAGGATTGCATATCATGTGAGCAGGAGCATTTTATTAAAAAAAACTTTTTTAGCATCTTTATTGGAGCATAATTGCTTTACATTGTTGTGTTAGTTTCTGCTGTATAACAAAGTGAATCAGCTATACATATACATCTATCCCCATAACCCCTCCCTCTTGCATCTACCTCCCACCCTCCCTATCCCACCCCTCTAGGTGGTCACAAAGCACCCAGCTGATCTCCCTGTGCTATGTGGCTGCTTCCCACTAGCTGTTTTACATCTGGTAGTGTATATATGTCCATGCAACTCGCTCATTTCTTCCCAACTTACCCTTCCCCCTTGGCAGAAGCATTTTAAAATGAAATAGTGACTCTTAGAAATAACTAGTGACTCTTGGGACTGCCGGGGTGGTCCAGTGGTTAAGATGCCATGCTTCCAATGCAGGGCTCCCGGGTTCAATCCCTGGTCAGGGAACTAAGATCCCACATGCCATGCAGCACAGCTAAAAAATTTTAAAAAATAAAAAGATAAATTAAAAAAAAAGAAAGAACTAGTGACTCTTAGAAAACACCTGGTTTTCCAAAGGCTTTGAAAACTAAACTAAAAACAAAGGTAATATCCACATGTTCCTTATCTCAATTTATTTTCTTAGAAGATTTAGTGATTGGACTAGCATCAGTTGTTTTTCTGTTTAACCTAATACATGCTTAGTTTTCTACTTTACTACTTTAAGTTTGTTGTGTTTTTTTGTTTTTGTTTTCCAACAAGTTTTCAGAGTGGATTTCTTAGGAGTACACACTGCAGCCACTCTGTGGTCCATCTTGTCATGATCCAGATCTTTCCCTGAAGACATAACAGTAATGAAATTAGGAAAACTGTCTATATTCCTTCTTCAAGAAGATGGATATTATTACATATTCTGTTTAGTAACACCACTCCCTTAAGAGACTGAGGGCATGATCTCAATTTGTCTTACACAAGACTCAGGCCTGCCTGATATAACCTTTGGGAATTTAACACATCAGCCACGGATCCACACACCACAAATCCGCAGCCACGTGGATGGCATTGAAAAATAGCTAAGAGTTTGTACTGTACATAAAGCTCTGAATGTGCTTTATTCTTTTTTTTTTTTTCCGTACACGGGCCTTTCACTGTTGTGGCCTCTCCGGTTGCAGAGCACAGGCTCCGGACGCGCAGGCTCAGCGGCCATGGCTCACGGGCCCAGCCGCTCCACGGCATGTGGGATCTTCCCCGTCCGGGGCACGAACCCGTGTCCCCTGCATCGTCAGGCAGACTCTCAACCACTGCGCCACCAGGGAAGCCCTGAATGTGCTTTATTCTTTAATGACTCTTTTGATCCATAGGGTGTCTTAGCAATGATGATCTCTAAGCCAGTGGTTGATTGCTTGTTTTTATTACACTTTCTCCCCAATAATTTTATTAGTCCTATGGTTGTGCCTCAGGCACTGAAGTAGGGTACTAATGAGAATATCTCAACATTCTTGGGTCAAATGACATTTTTATTCTTCTGCTCTGTGAGATAAGATTAACAGATTGTCTAGTTTTATTATTGTAAAGCTTTCTATTATGTTGTCACATTATTGAATAACTACCTTCCATATAGTCCAACAATTAAATTGGATATTGGATATATAGAGAGATACAATCAACAAGAGGCTTAAAATAATGCATTTTGGTAGTCTCGAACACATTTGTAATGCTATTTAAATACTATTGGATGATTTGCAGCTGGCTGTTTGACATTTTCCCTTACTGTGTTTCCTGCTATTTACTTTCTTTTTAAAGAAATCAGTGATTAAAAGTGAACATGACAAAATGGACAGTGATTATGCACTGAATGTGATGAAAAGCCGGAAATGGGATCTGGGTATATTCTTCAGGTACAGTCCTTTGGGACAGTTATGTAATCATTACATTCACACATGGACCCTCCTAATTTTCCAGTTTCTCAACCTGCTCCTCTCCTACTTTTCTCCACATGAAACTTCTCCCATTTCCTTCTTCCCACCACTGGACTTTGCATAATTTGTTTCTTCTGCTTGGAATATCCTTTCTTATCTTCATTGCCTTATAAACTCCTGTTCCTTTATGGCTTAGTATCACAACGTCCAGAAAGCCACTGGTGAATGCTCTGATTCCATCCAATCTGCCTGTGTTGGGCTTTCATTGCACACTGCACTTGTTCTTCATTGCACTGTGGTGATTTCTGTTTCATATTTTTTTATGTGATCCTTTGGTTAATGACTTTCTCCTTACTGGACTATAAGCTGAGTAAAGATATGAGTAGTTTCTGCTTCCCTAGCACAGTGCCTGGCACAGAGTATTGCATATTTGTTGAATGAATATATAAATGAAATGAACAAATGAACACAGAAGGTAAAGAAGTTTATAATATTGTCATTTTTTATTTGTTTTTAAGAGCTAGGACCTTGTCAGTCTAGTACCTACGCTCGTTCAAGTGTCTCTTTTGGTAACAAAGCAAATAATATAGGTTGATATATACCAGGAAAAATGTGGTTCAAAGATGAAACATGAAATTTATTAGAAAGATTCTTTAAATTCTAAACAGAGAAATAGAAAGAAAGTTACATTTATATGTGCATGTGGGTGCAAATTCATGTACACGTGTTTATTTGTACTTGTACACATAGAATAAGAAGCAGTAGTAAGTACCTACTATGTGTTATTTCTTGGGGGCAGGTAATCTACTGAATGTTAAAGATAAAAACACCTATTTTTTAAAAAATAGTTCCTTCAATAGGTACTTTCACAGAGTTTATCATATTTATTTCCTATGACAGTTCTACTTTTACAAAATGTCAGAGAGAGATTCAATAACTTTCCCAATGTGGCAGATATTGTAAGTGGCCCAGTTGGATATTGTTCCTTTTGACAGTATTAGGAATATACCTTGCAGTCCTTCAATTATGAGAAGTATAATTGACCAAGGTGCTTAGTTAACCAGGGTTTCCAGCTTCTCTGCTCTGAAATCTATTGCTGTGTTTATATCCAGGCCACATTCTCCAAGGGCTGCTCCTAGCCAATGACTGAGCCCAGCAAAGAGTCTAAGGTAGACCTGTTCTGGGACACATGGATCTCTTCATTAGCTGACTTTAGCTCCAGGATTACCCAACGGCCTTATTAAACCTTCTTTAGACTGTACAGTCTAGAAAGCTTCCACCCAAACTTCCCTCCCTGCCTTCGCATTAGATGTAATGTCTGGAAACTCTCCCAGCCTTCCTCCCCTGATCAAAATTCTTACATGTTTAACTGTGTCTTGACATCTGCTTCTTGAAGGGTCTAGACTAACTTATCCTTCCATTAAGAAGCCCTTGAGAAAGGAAAGAGAGAACATATGCATAGACTATTGGAAGAGGACAGTGAGGGTACAGCCAAGGCAAAGGCTACATTTTCCGGCACGGGGAGGGCTTCAAGACAAAGTTAGAATTTTGAATTTTCCTTTAAGAATTGGCACCTGCCTAGCTGCGTGGGAAAGACAAAAGGAAACAGTTTGGGACAAGAAAGAAACATTGCAAAACCTGTATTTGGGAAATGGGGAGTCAGGCCCTTTGACTAGAGCATAAGTGAGTGTGGAGGGGAAAAGATAGATAGAAAAAGAGGAAAAGTGAAGCTCTATTGTATAAACTCAGGAGATGATGTATATTAGGGATTAAGAACATGAGCTCCAGAATCAGAAAGATCTTAATTTGAGTTCTGGTATTTACAGCAATAGCTGTATGAAATTAGGAAATTTTAACCTCTGTTATCTTGTTTTCTCATACATAAGTGTGGTTAATAACATCTACATCATGGATTAAATGAAATAATGTATGCTAGAGCAAAAACAAAAAAGAAACAGCTTCCTCAAATAAGGAAAAAATCATGAAGATTAGGATTCGGGAGTTTAAGTGGGCATTTATTTCTCGCATAGATATACATTTTAAAGTTATATATGAGAAATTTTTTTAAATCTCTTTATATTTTCATTGTCCTTCAAAACTATTTTGACTGGTTGTGTTTCAATGGAAAATATAGTGTCAGAATTTATACCTTGCACAGCACTAGAACAGAGAGTACAACAGTTGTGTGTAAAATTTATTGATTTGAATATTTTTGTGAAATACTTGCATGAATTTATCATGTAAAATGGTGTGTCATGAAATAAAAGAAAATTAATTTTCCTAAACTCTCATATTTATCATCATTTCAGAATCACTAATAAATGCCAGTTATGGGTGACTTATTCTTTCTGACATTTATCATGCTGTAATTTGTCAATATGAAGTTTCCAAAATAGTACATGCCCTTTATTGGCAAGCTATTCACTTAATTTTTTGGGTTTGTCCTTTCCAAATTTTGACAGAAATTTTTGTCATTTTTTATTTTATTGATATTGCTTATTTTATAAGTATAATTATTCATTAGAGTGATTCATGATTGTATATCTTGCATTCATAAAGAACAGAATTCCCAGTTGAATTGAGTACCATGACTACTGATGCTAATCAACAAGATTGATAACAGGGAAGATTGTCAAAAAGAAAGCAAGTTGGATTTTTTTTCCTGATTGTAGAACTTTGACTTCTTGTGCTTGATGTAATGGACTTTAGCTCATTAATACTCTACTCAGGGGTTAAGGGCATGGCATTGTCTTATATTTGTGAACCACCCCATACAATTAAATTAATATGGGGAGCATATTACCCTTAGATTTCCAGAGCATTTCTGTCTATTTATCACAACAGAGCACCTTGTTTACTTTTTCTTTTATTAGGCCACAGTGGCCTGAAAGTGTTAGTGCAGCCACTATTTAGCTAACTTATTTCTAAAAGTAGTGTTGATATATATTTTAAATAAATATATATATTTATTTATATTTTTATAAAATCATATTTTAAGTTTATATATTTTTCTTTTTAGAAGTTTAAATCTCTCTTACAGCAATTTCTAAAGTTTCAACAGTTTTATTTTTGAAATAAAAAAACTAAAAGGCCGGGCAATGGTGTCAGTATAAGAGTCCTTAGCTAGTCATCAAATACCTCGTTAGTTATTATCGAATTTTTTTCTTGCTCTCCATATGCAAATAAATATAATCAAACTATTAAGCATAGATTATTGATGGTAACATAGAAAAACATGATCATGATTCTCCCTAGAAAGACCCAGATTTTGAAACAAAAACTCCTTAAGAGCAAATGTGTTCTTACATTGGTAAGCATTCATGTTCCCCAAACCTCAGGAGAACCTGCATATTCTACAAGTATCTTAACCTAACTGAAACAACAGGAAGAAAACACTCATCACCTTTTTCTTTATACATTTGTGAATCACGTGCCTCAACCCAGGAATGGGAACTCTGTTTGAATCTCCTTGCTTATCCTAAATTTGGAAAAAAAAGTTGTTCTTTGTACTTTTTTCTTCTTACCTTGGTAGATTTGTGATATATACTATGTACTGATCAATTTAATAAATGCTATAGATAAAGTTATTACATTAGAAATGAATATCTCAGACTTTTAAAGTCTCTTTTTCTTTTATAATATGTTGTCTAATTATGTAATTCTATGTTGGTTTATTTTAGGATATAAAATTAAGAAGTAATTACATAATATATTTTGGAATAATTAAGAGTAATGAAAAGAATTAATGACAAAACTTCAAATTACTGCATTTGAAAAAATACTATACTTTCATCATTTAAACTGATATGATAATGATTTATCTTAAGTTTACATCTTATAAATGGCTATGCTAAAAGACCATTCCAAAGCCAAATGTCCAAATAGCTTTCTAGAGAGTCACATGGAAGGTTTGTCTTCATATGCCTTCATTTGCCTCTTGAGAAACACAGAGCCCTGTCCGATATATTAAATAGCAAGGTGGAAGACAGAGTCCTAGTTTTCTATTTCTATTGTATAATATATTTAACTAGAGGAAAACAGATATTATAGGCTTGCCAGAGTGTTGTTTGGAAATTTCTCTAGTGAACATTTGTATATCTTTCTTGTACTAAGGGAGATGAGTTTGTTTTCCCCTGAAGTCGGAGGAATATGCAATGATTTGAGTTTTCTATATATTTTAGACTTTTTAAAACACATAACATCAAAGTTTGGTAGTTGTTTCAAATTCCATATGAACTTTTGTCAGAAAAACTTAATGTTGAATAAATTATTTTTGTAAAGCAGAATGATAGTTTAAATCAGAGAATACAAATTATCTAATGATGGTTTCTTAATGTTTGAAAGACTTTCTTCAGTAAAGGAGGATCAGCTTTGCTGGACAGTTCCTTCTTTGGCTGTGTTTTCTACCAATGAGTTTTACAAATGTACTTTGGCTGCCTAAACAAAGAAACAAACAAAACCAAATAAATAAAACCAGCAAAGGAAAGCAAAACAAAGAAACAAAACCCTGTTTGTAAAGCATATTTTGAAATAGTCTTATTAATATGTGAGGAGTCAGTTAACAGCTTCTGTCTTCAGTTCATGATGCATCAAATGTATGATCTGGTTTTCCTTGCACTTTTTATGAATTAGGTTTTTAGTTCAGTACAGACACATTAGGGCATTGGTGAGGGTGTTCCAAACAGAAACACTTATGACCTAGTTGTTGAATATAGGTAGAGACACTGATGGACAAAGGGACTTACAAAGAAAAGCATAAACAAGTGTGCAGCAAAGGAAAAAAAAAAAAAAGAACTACAGTACACAGTCACAATAATGGCTTCTGCTATACTTGCTGCCTCTGCAGTGGGAGTTTGGCATCAACGTGTGGCCTAACAGTAGGAACAATCAATGAACAGAGGAGAGATGCTAAAATTAGATTGAGCAGAAAAGCGTGGCTAAAGCTTAGAATGTTCACCAATATTATGAAGACTGAAATCTCTTCAATTTTCCATTGAAGAATATGAAATTGGTCCACAGCCCTTGGGGTGATACTGAATTTGACTGAATATTTAATAAACAGGAAAAGTTTGAGCTCAAGTGAATATGTTGGCAATATACTTTGCCTTTGTTTTTCTCATAGGACAAAGGAAATTGAATTAGATTAGATTATGTAGGATAATGTATGCTATTGTAAATTCCCAGGTTTGGCAGTAAATTTAACATTACAATAAAATATTGTCCATTAATAGCAGTAGCAAAACATCCATTGGTAGATTTTACTGCATTATTGCATTTTTGCAAATCTGAAATGGAGAACAAGATAGTAACGACTAGCATCAGGCGTAGTTTGTGGCTAATTTCCTAATTTACATAATGTATTTCTAACAAACCAGATTGTCAGTTTATAGGAGGCACCAAATGTTAATATAATGACATATTAAAAAAATTCTCAGCTGAAATGTGGCCTAGTTGCCTGGCCAAACTGGGTGGCACTCTTGGATACTGCTGTGGGAAATCCTAGTCAAAGTTTTAAATACCTTTAACTGGAATTACTGGTAATATAAGTAAAAAACAAACAAACAAACAAAAAAAAACTCACATAACAACCTTTCTTTGAGGCCTCTGTGTGGTATTTGGCTCCTTCCACTTCTAAAGTTTCTAAAATGCCATGGATTATACTCAGCAATTAAACTTGGCAAAAGGATTAATGTCAATACTGAGAGAAGTTTGACTTTATTCAAGATGATGTATTTTAAACTATTGTCGACTTAAAAAAATGCACAACTTGAGAGTTGCGAGTTAAGTTTTATTTGAGGCAAAATGAGGACTGCAGCCCAGAAGACAGCATCTCAGATAGCTCAGAGAAATTGCTCCAAAGAGGTAGGGGGGAAGGTCAGTATATATGTGATTTTGGTGAAGGAAGAGTACATACAATCAAGCACATATTTTTTGCAGAAGGTTTCGGCTAGTCCTGAGGAGCAGTCATCACCATGAAGGATTTTTTGCTTTTCTAGATATGAGGAAATGCAAGAATCGGGCTCATAAAATCGGCTCCTGAAAATATCTAACAATCTGAAGACCTGTTCAGCCAGTTTTTCCCAGAGCACAGAGGGCCTCATTTCTGCTCTCCACCCTGAACTCCTTTCAGGGGGTGTTGAAAATCAGCAGCTGCAGCAGCACATGATTTAATCCTTGTAGAGGTAGTTGGCAAGTGCCAATTTGTTGTTGACACTACCATACCTCTGTCCCTATAGCACTGTTTCTCTAATCTGCCTTCAGAATTGATGTAAGTGCTTTTGTTCATATCCAAAAATCATCCCCAGTCTAACCCCAATTTATCTCCTCTACTGCTTACCTCCTTTGCTGGTCTTCTGATGGTTCTTTTAAATTAAACTATATCTGGTGTCATCACAACTCGTTAGCTCATGCAGTGCCTCTGGCCTTCTCATCTCTGCTCCAATATTTGAGGATACCACAAGAAAATAAAGACAGGCAGTCCATAAGAATACAGTGTTTCATTGGCCTACACAGCATTTAATTTTTTCAATTGAGTTCATTGACACCATTTAAAAAGTCAGGATTTGTTACATGTCAAACTGGAATTCCAGATTCTCTTGAAAAACATGGGCAGCACTGCATCTACCTTCCTACTCAGCCATATTCAGCTGATCTTTGTAGTCATTTGAGCTTGCAACTTCTGAATCTATATTTTGTCCCTTATTCAAGGTCCAAAATGTTTCATCTCCTCCAGGAAGTTTTCTTGTTTTTCCAAGCATTTTTAAAACTCCTATGTGCTCATCATACCCATCTTTTATTTAGCTTTTTAATTCCTCAAAGCATTATATGTATTTTATGTACCATTTTGTTTCTCTGATGCTCAGAGTAAGCTCTTTAAGGGTAGGGACTATGTCTGACTATTTGCCTGAGTGCATAGAACCTAGGATAGTGCAGTCTGCCTGGTGGTTGCCTCTGAATGAAAATTTTTTTAATAATTATATCATTATCATAAATACTTAGTATCTTCAATGTGTTGAGCAGACCCTATCCTTAAGGAGTGTATTTGTTAAGTATTTAAAAACCGTCAAATTTAAAACAGCAAAATATTTGACATTATGCAATTCTTCCTGCTGAGTTAAAAGACATTTTTGGTAACACCTTGGCTCCCCTAGCAGTGAGAGATTGGTATGTGGCAGAAATGTGGAGAGAATGAGAATTGGAGCTATTCTTTTGAAATGTAAATACACATTTCCACACCAAAAAATATTGACTTCATAAGATGTAGCAGATGCATATTGCACGTTCAGAGTATTTTATTTATTTTGTTCATTGATACTTGCTGTGTGTTCCCACTAATGACATGAGGCTTGAACTTAATCATGGGATCTATTTTATATTTTGATTTTGACCAAAATATTAGCTACCTACCTTATGGAACATAGAGGAGTCAAAGTGCTCCAAGTTTCCCCTGCCTTGTACCTTCATGCTCTGAAGCCAAAGCTATATCCCTTACAAGGGACATATGTAATGTGAGAGTCAATGGAATCTTAGTTTATTCCTCCTCTGTAATGCCCTGAGTAATGCCTTATTTATCATTTGCAAATTCGAGGGCAAAATGTTGTTAAGTGCTTCAAACTTGTCATTGATTTGACATCAATTCTTAACTTTTTGTAAATTTCTACATAGAAGCAAAATAAAAGCAGATCTACCTGGTGGAGCCTCCAGAAGAGAAACCCAGAAGTGTTTGCTTAATATCCAAGTGCTAATACATATGTGGTTTTAAATAGGATTCTTTCAAAAAGAAAACGTTGAGGCTGCCATTAATATAAATATATATTGTGGTGTTAATATTCCACCTATAAGCTATTCTTTTGTTTTTATTTCACTAGGTTTGAGTTAGGATAATTTTGATATAATGAAAGTTCATCATTTAAACAGTTCTGCCATGGAAGTGCCAGAGAATTTATAATACTCTGTTGCTTCTTGCTAACAACCTGTAATTGCATTTCGGTGTGAGTTTTTGGTACATACGCACATAACAGATTTTTATATTTTATAAAGCCAAATAAAATACGTTTCAAATATTTAATGTTTCTTTTACAATAAGGTATTCAACCAGTTGTCATTAAGCCAACATTTATTGTGTACCCACTATGATAGGTGAGGAGACAAATTTTTTTGTTTTTAAAGGTCAAAAGTTGAAAAAAATGCTTTCAGAGAACTCTATCTTGAGCAATTGTGATTATGTTCCAAGTACTCTTTTAGGCTTTGAAGGAATGCAATGGTGAGGACCTAATCTCTGTCTTCACACATTTCACATTCAAATTAAGGATGTAAAAAGAAAAACAGATCATTTAAATACAGTAATTTAGGTGCTAAATAGAATATCCTCTTGGTGTAGAAGGAAAAAGCCCTGAACTGGCAGGCAAGGGTTCTTAGATCAGGCTAAGCCCTGCTGCTAACTAACTTTGTGACCATGTGAAGTTATTCAGGTTCCCAGGACCTCATTTTCTCAGTGTGTTAAATCAGGTGGTTGTGTCCTAGACAACTTTACATTTATTTTAATTTCTTTGATTGTTCTGGTTCTATGACTCTGTATTCAAATACAGGCAATTAAAGGTACAGATAAAACAAGAACATGTATGACTGAAAGTGAGATTAATGTATTAAAAATCAAGAGTATTAAGGGTAAAAGCAAAGAAGAAATTGTATTTTCTCTGAATACAGCTGAAAAAATTTGTATATAACATGTAATTTTTCTTAGAATGTTCAACTTACGTTGTATTTTAATAATATACCATACCTATGGGAAATTACTGTTAATTTTCCCCTTAAGAATAAAATCTCCTCTTTGATATCTAGTTATTTAAATTAAAAATGAAAATCATTAAAATCAGTACTAAATATATGGATGACTGGAAGCAAAAAAGAACATATCTCGATGTTAATACATCTTCTGTGAGTTTTTTCCAATGTTTATAGCTTTTATATAATATAATTGCATATGGCAATTATTTGATTACATAATTTTGCTAGGTACATAATTAGGTATAATTATGAAAATATGAAAATTACATGCATAAAGTGACTAATTAACTAAAATTTGTTTAAAGGAATCAAGACTATTCAACAAGAAAAAAACACATTAATGGAACACTACGGTTGCGATAAAAGCACACATGCCAAAAATTATTCTGGACTGTCTGATTAGTTATTGACACAGTGCTGGAAACTATATATTTATGTTTCTTTTACATGATAATATTAGTGCCTACTCCTCACCGTGTTTCTGCTATATAGCTTGCATAAAATATGGTCAATGAAAATTTTCCTGGAATAAAATGATAGTTCCTTACAGATCTGCACTAAAACCACACGCACAAATAAATACTCATGTTGAATCATAGCATTCTTAAATGTTAGAGTCAGAAGGAACATTAGCAACCATTTATTCTTATATTTGTATTTTATAAATAAGGAAAAGTTATATCTTAAGAGGTTAAGTGATTTTTTGGTATACCAACGGTGGCATAGGTGGGGCTCTCAGTCCTATTCTCTTTCTACTACTTTATAGTTTCTCCCCAAAATATGCTATTCTAACTTCTGGAAAGATAAAGTAGAAAAATTCTATTACAATATCACAATAAAGTATGTAAATTTGAAAGATCCCATATTTTAATATGGCAGTCTATTTGATATTAGCATTATATTACATTATAGCATATTATATTATAATATATATATAATATATATATTATAAATATATATATAAATATATATATTTCAGGTATATATGTATGTATTTTAGGTTTCCTATGTATATTAAGAAGTTGTTTAATTTATCTGTATCTCTATAAACTATTTAAAAATCACCTCCATGTTAAGCAGGACTTTTAAACAAGAGTTTTGGTGTAGTAACAGCTATTGCAGTGTTTATAACTTTGCTAAATAGAGACATTTTTCATAGAAACTAAAACCAAAATAAATTACTTTAGATCAAGATAAAAATAGGAGTGACTTGCCTAGAGTCATATCACAAGTGAATGTCAGCCTAGAAAGTGTAATTATCAGAATAATTTATTCAGTATATATTAATATGAAGAACATGCCTATTAGACCCTTATAATCTGAAAACAATAATACAAAAGAAAAATTATAGTATGCATATTAATCACATACTTGAATAACTTTAATATGTCTCATAAAATGAGTGAAGTGACTGATGAAGTAATAGCATTTTGGTAGGAATTACCACAAAATAAAGAGAAAAGTCAACATCAACCTATTACATCAATGTAATTCCTACATTTTACTGACTTCTATAAGGCTATATTGTGTTGGGTGTTCTGTGAATTATGAAATGTTCCCTTCCAGCCATGTGAGATTACTCCCATTTCTGAAGAAATCCTCGATGTCCACATCAGCTCACTAGGAGATCTCCTCTGGCTCTATAGTTTTAAATGTTGTCTGTATACTGATTACAGGCAAATTAGATCCCCCATCCCTGACTTTCTCTCTGAACTTCTGATGAGTGTATCTAATTGCCTACTCAACCTTTCCACTTGCTTGTCCAGTAGATTTCTCAAAATAAATGGCTCTAAAGAGGAACTCTGAATTTCTCTCACAAACCTGCTCTTCTCAAGCCTTTCCCATGAAATGGAAACTCTATCAGTTTTGGCTTATAGACAAAAATTCCGGAAATCATTCTCAACTTCTCTCTTCTTCCCTTGTCACCGTCTCCCTTCAATGTGTGTTATTTTTCTTCATAGCATATATCTGACTTCCTTTCTATTTATTTATTGTTCTCTAGAACACAATTTCCTGTAGTGCAGTGACTTCAGTTTTGTTCATCACAGTATTCTTAAAATAGTCCCTACAACAAAAATTTGTTGCATGAATGAAACATTTGCATATGATAGTTTAAGAAGATATGACTGCAGTGAATTCCCTGAGACCCCATTTACAGAATATCCTTGGCCTCCTCCATGAGAAGGCTATTAAATGAACCAAACCAGAGAGAATTAGAATTTGATCATAGCATTCTCTTGGCTGTGAGATGGGCCTGTTAGCCAGCCTGTATTATGAAATACATATGAAAGCATCAGACAGGGCTTACAATGTGGTTACATTGAAGTATACATGAGTTTGAATATTTACAGAAGATTTATTTGAGAGGAAAGCTGGATAGATGCAATCCTAGATTGTGCCTATGAAAATTTCATGTACTCTCAGGGTAAACAAATAATTTATGTAACCACAAGGGGAAAGGATTAGAGACAGTTTAATGGTTGTGATTGTCTAATGTATAGTAAATACTGTGATGGAATAGATACTCATAAAAAGGTGAGGGCCGCTTGTACACAGGAATAGAGAAAACATTGTTTAGAAAACAATAAGCACCTGAGTAGACACCTGTCAAAATAAGAGCCATTAGGGACCCTGCTGGTAACATTTTAATACCCACATTACTTCTGCTGACTGTAGAATTTGCCATCTGTTTGTTTTATTTTTGAATCAGTTTGGTCCTTAGAAGTGCTATCAACCCACTAAGATATCAGGAGAGAGCCCCAAGACCTGGGCCTCCATGTTGAAGGTGAGCTTTGATGTTTCAATAAGTTTTTCAGTAATTTGACAAGAAGCAAGTAGATTTTTCCTTTACAATACATTTCAGGAGGAGAGGAATTTCCTGATTTTGGTGAAATAGTCTTCCAGACCACCTCTAAATTCCCTTCAATTTCTAAGAAACCACAGGTATTCCCTTAGTACTCATTCCTCAACATGGCTCAACATTCCTTTATTCATACTTAATATGAACAAAAGTATTTCTTAGGATTATTAGCAAATTTAACAGCATAACTATCAATTGCTTCACAAAATAATATGGTAGGACTACTGTAATGAACATGATAAAAATTTTTTTAAAAAATATTTCTATGTATAGGATCTAGGTAAAATACAATCTGGAATGCATTTTTTTTTTTTTTCGGTACACGGACCTCTCACTGCTGTGGCCTCTCCCGTTGTGGAGCACAGGCTCTGGACGCGCAGGCTCAGTGGCCATGGCTCAGGGAGCAGCCACTCTGCGGCATGTGGGATCTTCCTGGACCGGGGCACGAACCCGTGTTCCCTGCATCGGCAGGCAGACTCTCAACCACTGCGCCACCAGGGAAGCCCGTGGAATGCAGTTTTTTAAAGAAAGTTGTTGACAACATCACTTTGATATTGTTGGTAATAAATCTAAAGATTATGTTGCCAATTTTGAATTTACCATTGCATATTTGGGCTATGATCTTAGTTTTTAGATGTAGCTGTTTTACTCATTATTATGAACATGATGTAAATATTAACTTTTAATGAATGACAGCTTTTGCAAAAGAAAACAAGGATTAAAGGGTAAATATCTTAAATATTGCTACATAGTACCCATCTTATATTGTTCTTCAGGTTGTCACTTTTATCTGTGGGGAATGGGAATAATATCAGTCAAACCTGCATTCATTCAGCAAATATCTACTTGGTCTTTATCGTGTCAGGTCCTGTGTTAGGTACTGGATAGGTACAAGCAAAAGAGTATGGCACAGAAACAGAGAAAGATGATTTGAAAACTGATATGTAGTAAAGTAAAAATGACTCAGATTATAATAATAAAATGTATTTTGCTGTATTTCTATATTTCTCATACTAATTGTAACAACTTCCATCTATAGCAACAGTAGTTTTCACCTCTGTCTTTGCTTTAGAGATCCTGGGACACTTTTAAAAAATACCATGCCCTAGGCCCTAGGCATAGAGATTCTGATTTCATTGGTCTGGGGTGAGGCCCAGTCATGCCACTGTTTACAAAGGTCACAAGATGATTATAATGGGCAGTCCCAGTTAAAAAGCACTAGCTAGCTCTCTGATTGTCTTATTTTCAAAATAGTTCCTCATTCTGGATACTGACGACCTTGTGGTATTTTCCCATAGTTGGTACAATAAATCTTACCCAACTGTCTGAAATTCTTAGCCTATTATTCAATATAATATGGACACAATAATAGCTACCACTTATTCAGCATCTCTAATGTGCCGGACATTGTGTTAGAAAATATGCATATATATTTCTCGTCTTTACAGTGACCCTACAAGTCAGGTAAGCATTTTTTAGACTTTCTGTCAAGGCTAAAATTGTCCTAGTTTACCCAGATAGTCAGTATCTAGGGCCAGGATTCTAACCTAGAGCTGTCTTTATCCAAGGCTTCCTTCCAGACTGCACTGCCTTCGTGTTCTGACCTCAAGCTGCATCTCTTGACTTAGCTATAACTGGGCAAGCAAATACCAATTTCCTCTTCACCCACATATTCACCACATTCTCACCTGTCATTTACGCACCCTGTTAGCTTGTGGAATGCCCTTGCCAGTCTATTTGATTTACCCTTCTTAACCATCCTTTAAGGTACAGCTCAAATGCAGTCCCATCAATAAATCCCTCCTGGATCTTCCCAGCTGGAAGTAATAGCTTCTCCCTCTGACCTTCCAAAGTGTCTTATCTGTACCTCTCTCAGGTATACTCATCATTTTCTACCTTACAGTTATTTGGGCATATGATTAATACTCTTACATGTTTATGATTTCCTTGAGAGCAGAGTTATTTCTTTTCTTTTTCTTTTTTTTTTTTTTTTTGCGGTACGCGGGCCTCTCACTGTTGTGGCCTCTCCCATTGTGGAGCACAGGCCCCGGACGTGCAGGCTCAGCAGCCATGGCTCACAGGCCCAGCCGCTCCGCAGCACGTGGGATCCTCCCGGACCGGGGCACGAACCCGAGTCCCCTGCATCGGCAGGTGGACTCTCAACCACTGCGCCACCAGGGAAGCCCAGAGTTATTTCTGATTCATCTCTTTTTTTTTTTCTGTATAACACCCCACATAGTACCTACTCCATTGTAGATGCTAAAAAAATATTTGCTTAAGGAATACAAAACAAATGAAGAAAGAATAGGCAATTTGATTAAGGCCACCTACAAATCTATACTCCAGACAGGAAAAGAACCCAATTGCACATATAGTAGGAGATACAGTGCAAAACATCCCTATTTTTGGAAATCTCTCTATTTTGTATAAAATTATTTGATTCCCAAATGTGTCACCTTTTTAAAGGGATTTTATGATTGATTTGGTTTGACATGGAAACCAATAAAGTAAGTGACCTATAAATAAGAAATATGGGTATTTCTCTATTCCTGGTCATTTGCTTAAGCAACTGGAAAGAGAATAGAAAAGTGTATATATGTTTGATAGTATGGGATGATAGTATAATCATAAATGGTTTAATAGTCACAGTCTTTTATTTAGAACATCTCCTTTTCACATTCACGCAGAAGAATTTCATATTCAGTGCATTTAAGATGCACTTAGCACATCTACATCTTGTACTCATTAAAAGAACACTAATGCTAGTAGCATACTTATCAGAAATTATGTACTTTTCTCAATATCTAGAAGAAACAATGCTTAGATAGCCTCTAATAGCAAAGTAGAAAAAAAAATGAAAACAGGGCTTCTCTGGTGGCGCAGTGGTTGAGAGTCCGCCTGCCGATGCAGGGGACACGGGTTCGTTCCCCGGTCTGGGAAGATCCCACATGCCGCAGAGCGGCTGGGCCCGTGAGCCATGGCCGCTGAGCCTGCACGTCCGGAGCCTGTGCTCCTCAGCGGGAGAGGCCACAACAGTGAGAGGCCCCAACAGTGAGAGGCCCGCGTACAGCAAAAAAAAAAAAAGAAGAAAAAAAAATTGCTTAGGATGTCCTTAGTAGCTCTGAATAATTTTTTTCCTTAACACTTATTTAGAAAATCATTCTGATTCCCACAATGGGTTATTTCATTTTGTTTGCTTTAGATAGCATGACTTTGTACCTGTTAGAGATTTTATACAGACCAGTAAGTTTTTCGTGACCAGTGGGGTTGTTACTTGCATTGCAGGCCACAACTAGTATATTGTATCTTTTGTATTGGTTTGTATTAAAATAAAAACATTAAATGTTGTGAAAAAATTGCTCTTAAAATAATGTTATTGAAGTTATGAATTATAAGCTGAGTATGTGCTTAGTTGTTCTGGGCATATATATAACTGGAACATAGAATGTTCTCATCTAATTGCATATAGAAGAAGTAATTTGAAACTCACAACCTATTTTATAAATCTTAATTATTTTGTTTTTCCTTTTCAGAAATCTGATATAGGCAAACTTTTTCTATGAAGGACCAGATGCTAAATAGTTTGGGCTTGTGAGCCATACACCCTCTGCTGCAAGTACTCCATAGCACAAAAGTAACTATAGACAATACATAAACGAATGAGCTGTGTTCCAATAAAACTTTTTTATGGACATTGAAATTTGAATTACATATAATGTTGACATATCATGAAATATTATTTTTCTTTGATTCTTTTAAAATTCTTTAAAAATGCAAAAACTGTTCCTAGCTTGTGGCCCATACAAAATCAGGCAATGGGCCAGATTTGGCTCCTGGACCATAGTTGGCCCACCTCTATCTTAAATTCTAACTGTAAGTCCAAAAGCCACTTTTTCTTGTCTTAAGGCAATTTTGATTAGTGGTGGATTTTTAAAATATTACAGGGATTATGTGATGAATTAACAAAAATATTACTGCTAATGCAAAGCCTTGAAAACTCAGAGTAAAATTTTTAAAAATTATAAAACAGACTTTACAACCAGCAGGAATATCTTTTATAGGAAAAAATGAGATTTTCATTTAACTGCCAAGTACACTTATATTTTACAAATTAGGACAAATGTTGGTAAATTTAAATTATTGATTTTGCTAGGAACTATCCACATTAGAAAATATACTGCAGTCTATTCTGCAAAGTTAATACTTTTTAAAAATTCTTCGTGTATCTCCATAATGTTTCACTTATGTCACTTCACTGTAAAAGTTGGTGACAGCACCAAAGTATTGCTATCACTTTATGGAGAATTATATTTATCTTCCTGCTGAGAATGTTCAACTCTTTGTTCCTGTACCTATTGCCTTTTTAAAAATTCTATTCTGCTTTATTGAGGTATAATTGACAAAATTGTAAGATGTTCAGTTTGTACATTGCAATGATTTGATATACATATATATTGTGAAAGGATCCCTTTCATCTAGTTAATTAACACATTCAGCACCTCACACACCTTACATGTTTATCTTTTTCTTCTTTTTTTTTTTTGTAAGAACATTTCAGTTCTACTCGCTTAGAAAATTTCAGTTATATAATACAACATTATCAACTGTAGTCACCACGTTATATATTAGATACTCAGACCTTATTCCTCTTATAGCTGAAAGTTTGCACCCTTTGACCTATTTCTCCCTATTTTCCCCACCCCTGGCCCCTGATAACCACTTTTCTACCCTTTGTTTTTATGAGTTTGTCTTTTTCCTAGGTTCCACATGTAAGTGCTACCATGCAGTATTTGTTGTTCTCTCTCTGGCTTATTCCATAATGCCCTCAGGGTCCATTCAACTTGTTGCAAACAGCAGGAATTCCTTCTCATGGCTGAATATTTCATCGTGTGTGTGTGTGTGTGTGTGTGTGTGTGTGTGTGTGTGTGTGTGTGTGTTTGTGGGTATAGATAAATAGATAGATATAGATAGATAGATGGATAGATAACATTTTTTCTTTATTCATTATCCATTGACTAATACTTAGGTTGTTTCCATATCTTGGTTATTGTAAATAATGCTGCAACACACATAGGACTGCAGATATACCTCTAAGAGAGTCTGATTATAATTCCTTTGGATATATACACCAAAGTGGGATTGCTGGATCATGTGGGACATCTATTTTTAATTTTTTGAGGAACCTCCATACTGTTTCCAATAATGGTTGTAACAGCTAACATTCCCACCAACAGTGAACAAGGATTCCCTTTTCTCCACACCCTGGCCTACACTTGTAATCCCTTGTTTCTCTGATAATAGCCATTTTAACAGGTGTGAGGTGATATATCATTGACGTTGTGATTTGCATCCTCTTGATGATTAATGATGTCTGGCACCTTTTCATGAACCTGTTGGCCATTTGTATGTCTTCTTTGGAAAACTCGCTATTCAGTTTCACTGCCCAGTCTTTAACTGGATTTTTTTTTCTTTTTTTTGCTATTGAGTTGTATACTTCATAAATTTATAAATTTTGGATATTGAACTCGTAGCAGGTATAAGATTTGCAGATATTTTCTCTCATTACTTAGATTGTCTTTCCCTTTTGTTGATGGATTCCTTTGTTATGCAGAAGCTTTTTAGTTTGATGTAATCCCACTTGTTTATTTTTGCTTTTGTTGCCTTTGCTTTTGGTGTCAAATGGAAAAAATAATGGCCAAGTCCAACGTTAAGGAATGTGCCCTTAACATTGGACCAATGTTTTCTTCTAGGAGTTTTATGGTTTCATATCTCAAATTTAAGTCTTCAATCCCTTTGAATTGCCTATTGTCTTCTAAAGGATTCATTTTTGACATTTAAGTTTCATTCTTGTATATTAACAGTTGCAAGTACACTGTTTTCTTTTGGATTTGCACCCACTTTCCTAAACTCTAAATATCTAATAATAGCATTGTAATAAGAAATAGCAAATGTTTTTATGATCACAGGTGGTACTATACTGAAAATTATGAGAAGAGTCAGAGAAAGAGGCCTTTCATCAAGTAATTTATGTTCAAGTTGATATCCATGTTAACCATTGGATTTCGGTAATAATATATGATACAATTTAAGAAATAACAGAAGATACATAAAATAATATGTAGTCAAAGCAGTGTAGTATTCACATGGCCATTAGCTTGTTTGTCATGGATGATGTTTGACCTAGTCAGTTCAAAATGTAAATAAGGATGTTTGCAAGAAAATACCTGGCATTCATTTTGACAATCTACTTCTGAGCTCCACCTTGACTTAGACCCTCATCCTCATCCTTTACCCAATCTTTGAGCCATACCTCATCTCACTGTCTTTGATTCAGATTTCAGTTGCCTAGTTGTTCAAGCATGGAGTGATGGTCAAACATAGAGTGAGTGTCAAGCAGGCAGTGAAAATTTCTATTGTGAAAATTAATTAGTAATAAAAAATAGTGTTTTCAAATTTTTGTGAGCCCTATGCGATTAAATGACAAATTATCAGGCCAAGTATTAAGAGCTGTTAGTTCAAAGGAAGTGTAAGAATTAAAGGTAAGGGAATTGGATATATGAAAAGAGTGACACACATTTCTGTTGAATTGGAGGTGAAACAGGGATACACATCGTGTATTTCAGAAACAGTGAATGGATAGGCCCAACATCATGGAGAATAGGGGTTGAATGTGCAATCCTAGTAGAGGAAATTAGAAAAGCATTTCCTGAGCCAGGTTGTAAAGGCTGTCTTTGCCAGGGTGAATGGAGTTTAGACTTTCTTTCATGAGGCATTAGAAGACATGCAAAGTTTTTGGTAACAATGCACATGATGAAAGCAGGATATAATAGTTTAGAAATATTAATTTAAAATATCTGAAATGATCCTAGAAAATGTTATTTGGCTGATTGATTGTTGCCATGTTGGCAATGAATTTCTTTTTGATAATCTGAAGGAAGTTTGAAAGTACCTTTGGAAGTAGAGGAGAAAACTGTAGAATTCAGAGAAAAGTTGGTTGCCTGAAACTAATCCAAAAAGCAAGATTTACTTTTTCAGTGGCCTGAGCTCCTTAAAATGAACAGGCTTGATAGGTTTTCAGTTTTCAGCCTTGATCTTTCTCTACTCACATACTCTACTCAGCTAGAAATAAAGAACAAAAATTGTTGCCTTGTTATCTAAGAACAGTAATCAAAATGCAATGGTATTAGGGTGTGATCAAAGAAAAAAAGTCATATATTATATGCTATTGCATGTAAGCGTACACCTAAATCCAGTGCTACATGGTATTGCAAATTGATTAACAAAACACACCCAAAGAATGAATGAAGCATATAGAATAGCAAAGTTTTTTGACCTAATAAAAGATTAAATAAAATTTAGATTTTGAAAAAAGAAAACAAGTTTGCTGACTCTTAAATTTTCAGGGTAAAATTAAACATAATGATTCTGTATTCTTCCCTCTCCACCATCACAGTCTTCTGGCTTCTCATAGGCACATGACAGTTTTTAAAGCAGGGATAAAGATCAGGTATTGATTGTTAGATATTGATTATCTTAATTCTTTTTCAAACTTGAAACTAATACCCTGTGAAATAAGATGAAATATTTAGATCAACAAGGAAGCAGTAAAGATGTTATTTTCAGATTATAAATTTCCATTTATTCTTTCTGAAATACCTTTGGACAACATTTCTTCCTCATAACTTTTTTTGTAACTTTTGAATGAATGCTTTAGTCGAAATAGTAATAAACACATTTTGAGTAGTTTAGGAATGAGAGCCATGCGTACATTTTTTAATGGACTTTTCTTAAGGGTCCAATTTGATTTATATTTTCTCAGTGCAGAAAATGGTTTCATATCTTCCATCTTCCATGTGCTTCTTTTTCTCATGGATATGTAAAGATTTCCAAAGTCAAAAGTTTAAGCTTTCAAAAGATTTCAAAATTTACATTGAGTAAATTTTACCAGCTCCATTAGTTTCCTAGGGCCATCTAATAAATTGCCACAAATTAGGTGGATTAAAACAATAGAATTTTTTTTTCTCTCGGTTTAGGAGCTAGAAGTCTGAAATCAAGGTGTCAACCTGGCCATCCTCTGATGCCTCTAGGGAATAATTTTTCCTAGCTTCTGTTGGTTCCCCTGGTACTTCTTAGCATGGCAATTCTTAGCATTTCTTGACTTGCATCAGCATCACTCCAATTTCTGCCACTAACTTCACATAGCCATCTTCTCTGTGTCTCTGTATGTCTCTCTGTGTCCTCTCCTCTTCTTATGAGGAGACCAGTTATTGGATTTGGGGTACACCTTAATCCAGTATTATCTCATCTAAATCCTTACCTTGATTTATTACATCTGCGAAGAACTTATTTCAAAATAAAGTCACATTCTGAAGTTCTAGGTGGATATGAATTTTGGGGGCCACTATTCAACCCACTATACCAGCTTAAAAAGTTTCAACATCTTAGTTCAAACTTACCAAATAAGGAAGAAATATAATAAAACTAGAACTTACTTAAAAAAAAAACCCACACCAATGATTTGGCCACTATATTATAGGGTTTACTACAATCTTACTACTTTTTCTCTTTTCCCATTGCCTGATTATTTCTGTTATTTGGAATTTTTGATATCTTGAATATTCAACCAGATTCCACTAAACCATTACAAAATAAGTTATGCTTTTTGTCCTTTTGCCCTCATGAATGAAGTATTCCATTATAAACACATCTGCTTTTTGGTTTTTTGATTTGAAGGTATGTAAATGTGTAATGCTTAAAATAAATAAAAAGAACAGATTGCAGGACCCTGAAGATCAAATTAGCTTTGTATCCATCTGGAATTTGGGGATGGCTTCATTATTGCCTTCTAATTTGTTCATTCTTTACTGAATTGTCTATTGGAGGATTTTATGCACAATTGTGCAATATAAATATCTTAGAGTAATAATAAAATATGATTCAGATATGAAATAAAATCTGAAAATAATCCTGTGGCACTCTAATAGTATCATTGTCATTATAGTTTCATTTGGTGGTTTTCCATCATTAATATTGCAGCATAGATACTCCTCAAAGACACACCAAAAAAATCTATTTGGTGTCCAAGGTGTTTCAACATATCTACTGTTTTGATAAGTTTGGTTTCAAATATGTCTTCAGTAAGTACTAAATTACTGTACATTAACTTTAAGTATATCAACATGTTCTATTTTATTAGTCTGATGAAGTCTATTTTATCGCCAAGAATTTGGTGTTTGTTTAACAGCGACATTCTTTAAACAATGCTTAAGGGCCATAGGGAAAATATGGAATATTTTCATTGGGAATAATGCAAAATGTACTTTAAATGAAGTTATCTCTGATCCTGTACTTCTCATTTTTGATGGGTGAAAACAAGAACTGATGGAACATGCCCTTCACTATCTCATGAGGGGGAGGATCCAGTATACTATTCTCTCATTTAACTAACACCTTTTTCAGGGCTGACTAGATCATTCCTATTTTAAATCAAAAGATGCTTACACACAAGCTTGCAGTTGCCTGGGTGTAAAATTAGGTCTGTGGCCATTAAACTGTCAGATGATTTCTCAACAACACTGGATACTAGAAAAGAGAGACAATATAATAAAAGTGCTAAGTGAAAACACTGTCAAACTAGAATTTGTATTTTAATAAACCAAAACGAATTAATATTCAGAAGGCCAAAATAAGGATATTTTTACACATGAGAACATTTGTCCCATAGAAACCTCTACTAAAAGCACCATTAAAGATGTGCTTAAGCAAGAAGAAAATCCAGATTGAAATCATGGGATGTAGAAAATAACAGGGAGACCAAAATTGACATTAAACTCTACTATCTGTGAAAAATAAGAGTAACTAGGGTTTTTTTTGGTTACAAGAGGGTAAAATTAATATTCTAGATAAAAATTGAAAAGATCCAACAATAAGTGAGTAATTTAAGCTTGGGTCCTGTGTTTGAATGAATAGAGAAATACTGAATAACTTTAGACACTTTACTAGAGAAAATATGCATATGTTAAAAATTAAAGGCAACACGAAAGGGAAGAGGTAATAGTCTGTAGATCCCAAACACATTAAGAAAAAAAAATTATAACAACTTTATTAACCAAACAGAAATCAGGAAAGGAGAATTAAGGAAGAAAACATGAAGTAACAAATCAGATAACAGAATTAAGTCCAAATATATCAATAATCATAATAGATGAATATGAATTAAAAGGTAATATGATTTGATATAAAATGATCCAACTATATTCTGCTTCTAAGGATCTCACTTTCAACAAATCTACCCAGAAAGTTTGAAGATAAATAGAAAAAGATATATCATGCAAATATTAATCACAAGAAATATTTTATTTTTGTCTATTATTAAAAATAATATTAATATAAAGATTAATTATAGCATTATTTGTATGAGAAAACATTGAATTTATGGGAAAAATTCACTATAAATAAAGAGTAACTCAGTCTAATAAAAAAAAGGAAAAATCCATCAGAAAGATATGACACTGACAAACTCGTACGCACCTAATGGGATAGCTTCAAAATATGTAAAGAAAAAACAGAGTTACAAGGACAAATTGACAATAAACTATCAGAATGGGAGAATTTTAGCATCCTCTATCAGAAAATGATACATCAAGCAGACAAAAAACAAACAAACAAAAAAACTGAAGACAATTTAAGCAACAAAAGTAATAATTTTGATCTCGTAGATGTTGAGAGGATATATTAGTAATGATAGTTAGTCATCATTTCATATCTATATCATGCCCACTCCACACTTTTGTTATTTTTTCTCTTCTCCTTGCCTAGCATGACATCCCTTACTTCTCCATGTCAATGCACAAGCTACTCATTTTTTTTAAAAGCCCACCTCATCTTATTTCTTTCTTTTTTTTTTGCGTTACGTGGGCCTCTCACTGTTGTGGCCTCTCCCATTGCGGAGCACAGGCTCCAGATGTGCAGGCTCAGTGGCCATGGCTCACAGACCTAGTCACTCCGCGGCATGTGGGATCTTCTCGGACCGGGGCATGAACCCATGTCCCCTGCATCGGCAGGTGGACTCTCAACCACTGCGCCACCAGGGAAGTCCAAGTCTTATTTCTTAAAGGAAGTGTACCTTATTTGTATGGATCTCTTTCTTTTAAAAAATTACACAAGGCACTATAATCTGTACATTAGTTTGTCTCCTTAACTGCAATTTTTTTTTCTGCTAAGACTTGAATACTTCTTGGTTCCACAAAATGCCTATAAACACTATTTTAAAACATTTTCTAGTTCTCACTGCACTCTTTTCCAGAACCCAACATATCCTTACTACTTGAAACCAGATTTATTATGAACCAAATGTAGGAATTAGGGGGAAGGAAGCTTGACTCTTCAAGATGTTAGAGCCATAGTAGAGAGTTATCTTTAAACAAATGTTGCAAACAACTGTTTGTCAGAGAATATCAACTTAGTCTGTTCTACTTCCAGAGAAAGGGGGGAATTACATTGTAAATCATTGACTCTATAATATAATGAAAAGGAACACCATGAAGATGTTCCCACTGACACACATGGTTTGATTCATGAAACAATTTCTTCGTACCTCTTAGGCTACTGACTGATTCCTCAATATAAATCTTTCTGAAGATTTCATGAAGGACTAGCCAATCACAGAGATGAAGAAAAACCTTTATATAAAACAAATTTCCAAGGTTTAAACAAGAAATTGTTGCATGTATGTAAAAGCAAGTGACATAAGGACAATAATTTGCAAACAAGGTTCAAAGAACTCTGGGGATTTCACTGAACACCATGAGGCTAAGTGGCTTTCTCGGTCATTAATTTTACAAGCCTTCACCAATCAATAGGCTAGTCTGTTACCAAATAAATGACTAGTGTTATACAGCAGCAAGAAAAAGATACAGCACTTTCACTCAGGTATTGACTAAGAATAACCAAGGAACAGAACCATTCCCTATAATTGAGTTGCCTAATGAATATTATTTGGAAAAAAACATAAACTACTCAAAAGAACAAGAGTAGTGATTGGGACTAAGCTCAGGAAAGAACCTTAATTCCTTTAAGCAGTGAAAATCAAGAGTACACAGTAAATTCTAATTTAGAAGAAATCCAATCTAATTAGAAGAAATTATGCCTAAATTCAAACCAATGGCAGTTGGAAATATTTCTAGCCAGGTATACAGACTTGGTGTTTTCTGACAAGTGGCAAAGCAGGGGTCTTTCCTGATTCTTTATGCCTATTTCTTATTCCTGCCTCCTATTGTTAGCAAGCTATTACTGTTTCTCCTTTTAATCAAACACTAATATATTATTTGAAGGGTTAATGTTCATATTAAGAAAAAAGTGCATGGTAAACTGTAAAACAGCTTGGCATGTGGCAATAAAAACTGGCTTCTCTTCCTATTTTCTGGCAGAGAGGTATAATCTTTCCTAACTCTGAAGCTTATAGAGCTTTTTTCCATATATCTCTTATGGCAGTTCAATTATTATACTTTATATTATGTTTGCTTCTGTAACTGCTTAATTGTAAGTTCCAAACAATTAATTATCTGTGTATTTCCCATACATTATATAATCACAGGACCTAGCATGTTAGCCCTCAGTACATGATTATTGAGTTGAAATGTTTTTTTTCACTCATTTCATAAATAGTGCTTCAATTCAACAAAATACTACTATGAATGGATTTTTGTAGACAGACTTAAATCATGACAAGTGCCGATTTTGTTGAGCTATCCTTATACTCTGGGAAATAAGGATTGCCTATATCATGCTCTTCTTATTACAATCCTGAAACTTGGATCTAATGGACATTCTATCAAAATTCTTGTAATTATTTTAATATAGCTGCTTTTGTCCAAAATAATTTCATTTAACATAAACATAGTCAAACATCCCTAATTTGAATGAATTGAAAGGAAAACTAATTAAATTAGCAAATACTTGCTTTAGATTGAAACCCTTTTAAGGACATACAATAACTGCAACTATTATAACTACTCAGATACTGCCTAGTGTTGTTTTAATTAATAGATAAGGATGATCTCTAATTAGCTCATCAAAATACTAGTCTGAACAGTGTCAGCCCTGCACATATTGCAATTACACTGTTTGTAAGTAAATGGATACTTCTAAAGCACTTAAAGACCAGTTTGCATTCTTAGCAGAGTAGAGGTGCCCTCAACCTTTTTCATTATGTGGTTAATTTGTTTAGCTAGTCTTTTCTTAAGAGAGTAAACGAACAAATAAAAAAAAAAAAACAATACCACAGGTTTATCTCAGTCGATATTCTGACCAATTCCAAATTACTGCAGTTCAAATTAATGCAGTTTCTTGAATAAATATCATACGCCAGGTAACTGTAGAGGATTGTAGAAATACAGAGCCAGAAGGGAACCTTCCACTTGGATCAGTTATTCCAGTTCTCTCATTTTACAGATGAGGAGGAAATTCATTTATTATATGGCTCCTATGGTTAGTCATGGGGCAAGCCAGACTTCACTTTGAGTGTCTCTGAGTCCTAATTCTGTGCTTATTGAAAAGCTAGTGAATAATGTGAGTGAAAAATAAAACATACAAGGGAAGAGACAGAGAGAGAGAGAGAGAATTAACTATTAATTTGATATAGTGACCTTATGCAATTCTACACTGAAAGCAAATAAATTCTAATTTCTAATTCATGCATTCAGTGAAAAGAGCACTGCTGTTCTGCAAAATATTTTGACATACTACACTCAAAGACTTCATTCATTCAGTCAACATGGATTAAGGTTTTTGTTGTTTCTATGTTTTTACCAAGTTTGAGGTACTTCCAGGTGCTGGGGATAGAAAGCAAATAAAATACAGGTGGCAATGATAGAGGTTTGCAAAGCATGTCAAGGCGGTACTGAAGAAAAGTTCCCAACCCAGAATGGTGTGTGTGTGCGTGAAAGATGGCTGCTTAGAAGAGGCAGGCTTTATCTTCTTAAAGATAAGAAGGACTTATCTTGGGCCTCCCTGGTGGCGCAGTGGTTAAGAGTCCGCCTGCCGATGCAGGGGATACGGGTTCGTGCCCCGGTCTGGGAGGATCCCATATGCCGCGGAGCGGCTGGGCCCGTGAGCCATGGCCGCTGGGCCTGCGCATCCGGAGCCTGTGCTCCGCAACGGCAGAGGCCACAACAGTGAGAGGCCCGCATACCGCAAAAAGAAAAAAAAAAAAACAAACAAAAAAAAAAAAAAAAAAGAAGGACTTATCTTTAAGTCCTTAAAGATAAGCCAGAGTTGGCCTGACATTGTCTGTAACAGCAAAGGGAGTGAAGGAAATGTTACCAAACACAAGTTCATGTGCCTGGCACACAGTGAGGCCAAACAAACAGAAATGTTGGAGTTTGGAGCCGAGAAAGGTTTATTGCAGGGCCAAGCAGGGAGAACAAGTGGGTCGTGCTAAAAAAAAACAACCCTGAACTCTCTGATGGTTTTTGGGGAAAAGTTATTATAGGCAAAATTTGGAGTGAGGGCTCCAGGGTGTGTGACTTTCTTCTGACTGGTTGGTGGTGAGGTAACAGGGCAGTGCTCCAAGAATCTTGTGCTTAGCCAGAAGTTTCCATCCTCCATCTGGGTGGGAGCCTTAGTTCTGCAGAAGAATTCAAAGATATTGTTATTTATATTCCTTAAGGAGGAACCAGGACCCTGCCCCAAGGCTGCACTATTATTTCTTGACTGTTCCTTCCATACTTCTGTACTCCCTCCTTTCCCTGGTTACCAACTGTTTGAACCTGCCCTTTGGAACTTAGGGAAGGTCAAGGAGGCTGAATGAAGCCTACTTCCTACAAACAAGA
The DNA here is from genome assembly GCF_025265405.1 of Mesoplodon densirostris. NCBI lineage: Eukaryota > Metazoa > Chordata > Mammalia > Artiodactyla > Ziphiidae > Mesoplodon > Mesoplodon densirostris. The sequence continues at coordinate 181,953,617 of NC_082661.1, forward strand.
AATGGGGGACACAGAAAGGCTTTGGTGCCGAGGAGGGCCCCACAGGGTCCTGCTCAGTTTCAGAAATGCCAGTTGAAAAATATTACATCTGATTTAGTTGGTCTACTCTGGTCTGGGGTTATTCACCTCTTGAGCAATGAAGGCTTCTTACATTTCAGGATGAACATGGTAGCTGGAACACCGTTTAAGGAATCTCAGCATTAGTTTCCCAAGTGGTCAATACTTGGCCTATTTCAGATAGTTTTTAAAACAATCTGTAAGCTTTCTAATCAAATAACTTGAGGGATATTCATCATAGAATTGCTTAATTAATAAGTAAACACCTACCACCCCAAATTGGACACTTCAAACATCTAAATTTCACAATTATGAAATGCGGCAACTGTATTTTCATGGTGAGGGCTGATGTCGTTAAAATTTCAGGAGATCCTCACTGAGGAATAGAGTATTCAGAATTTTAAGACAGGAGAGCATTATATTGTGTTTATTTATATATGGAAAATCATATATACTATAAAATTAAATCTATTATAATTTATTCTCTTTCTCTGTCTCTTCATTCTGTTTATCAGTTAGTGCTTTCCTGAATGTTCTTTTTTGAGAAATTAGGAGATTGACATATGAAGAGTCACCATAAATGCTTTCACATTTCACACTTCTTGCTTTATGAATATCATGGAACAGTTGTCTGTGTAGACTTTTTTTATGGGTCATTAAGTATTATTTTGGATTCGAGCCTAGGTATTCAGAATGGATGAAAAATTTTATTATTATGAGGTTTTGTGTCTTTTTGCTTTGATAAGACATTTATTAGATTGAATTTCACTGGATTGAATGCTTAGTAATTCTGTACATATTTATGACTTCTCTGTAAAATACTCATATCTGTGTCATATATCATCTGAGAACTAGAATTTTTACCTTTTTTCATTTTCTATGTTATGCTTTCCTTTCTGTAGTCACATTTCTGACAGCTGCCCCTTCACTCCCTCTCTAATCACCAGCATAAACCTCTAGCTCAGACATCATCAAGCAGGTGGTCAGTAGTGGTCATTGACAAATGTCACAATGAGGAGAATCAGATTTTAGAGGCTCAGCTCTAAAAAAGCAAACCAATGTTCAGACTCTGATTCAAAAAAAATTCTGTGGCCTTCTGACATTATCACAGTCTGTTTTATCTGATGCTTTCATAACTTTCAACTATTTTAAACCTCAAACCTTTTCAGAGCTTACTCTTGATCCCATTTTTTTGAAGTATGGGTGTATTGACATATATTGATAACATAGGTCACAGCCGTCTTCTCCAAATAAAAAAGAGGGGACAACAAACTGATACATTTTGGAGCTGCAATAGGACGTAGAAATCATCCTACCTAACTTTTTATAAAAACTGCCCTGGGATAGTTCAGTGATTTGTCTGAGGTTATATACTTGCTTTCACCAGCTGGTTTGCAGAACATAGACCTCCTGCATTTTGTCCAGTGTCTATTCAGCTACATTTTAGTGCTTCTACATCAGTGCATTCCATTTAACTAATATTTACAAAGTACATTCTATGCACCAAGGAATGATAATACAGAAGTGTAAAACACACCAGCACACACTTGCATGTACATATGTGTATGCACAGTTCCTCTATGAGAGAACCTTAAAGTCTGTATAGTACCAAGAGTGGACAGGAGAGGTGCAAATGCATAACAGACCTGCTACGCAAACCTATGGTATTTATCTCTAATTGATGAAGGCATTGTTTTTTCCTGCTGAATTTAGACATGGCTTCAACATTTGCCCCTCTGTGGCTCTCTGGGCATCCACTGTTTGAGTATTGACATGCAATTGAAACTTTTTGGCATCAAAGCATTAGTAGTTTTCTTAAAGAATTACCTTTTAGAAGACAAAGGAATATAAGTATAATGGTACTAACAATATATACCATTTATTACTAAGTTGTAGGTTCTAAACACAAAATAATTAAAGCAAAATTGCTTATATGTGAATAATCTAACATCAACTCAGTGTGTTCTGAACTTTAGGAAACAAGATCTCTGTGCTGAGTGCTCTATAAGTGATTTTAGCTTCACTGTCCCTCTTTGGTCCATGATTCTGGACCTGCTTCATATTCTTTTAAGTCACGCATCATAAAAGACTTTGTAACTTTTGAGGTTTATCCTAGGATTTCTGTGTAAAAATAAACCAGTCAGGTCTTATTTGCTCTTTGGCTTTTTTGAGAAAAACATATTATTGACCTTATTGATGCACAGAATGATGGAAGAGGAGAATAATGAAGAAGACCCTTCAGACTTAGACCTGTACTGTCACTGGGCTTTGGATTAAGGAAAGGAAGGCTCTGTGGGTTTAGAAGCTATGAGTTAAATAAGGAAACACAAGCTTTAAGTGATACATTAAACAAGATGGACTTAACTGATATTTACAGGACATTCCATCCAAAAACAACAGAATACACTTTCTTCTCAAGGGCTCATGGAACATTTTCCAGGTTAGATCATATCTCGGGTCAAAAATCAAGCCTTGGTAAATTTAAGTAACTTGAAACTGTATCAAGTATATTTTCCTACCACAATGCTATGAGACTAGATATCAATTACAAGAAACAATCTGTAAAAAAATACAAACACATGGAGGCGAAACAATACACTACTAAATAACCAAGAGATCACTGAAGAAACCAAAGAGGAAATCAAAAAATACCTAGAAACAAATGACAATGAAAACACAATGACCCAAAACCTATGGGACGCAGCAAAAGCAGTTCTAAGAGGGAAGTTTATAGCAATACAGTCCTACCTCAAGAAATAAGAAACATCTCAAATAAACAACCTAAGCTTACACCTAAAGCAATTGGAGAAGGAAGAACAAAAAACCCCCAAAGTTAGCAGAAGGAAAGAAGTCATAAAAATTAGATCAGAAATAAATGAAAAAGAAATGAAGGAAATGATAGCAAAGATCAATAAAACTAAAAGCTGGTTCTTTGAGAAGATAAAAAAAAATTGATAAACCATTAGCCAGACTCATCAAGGAAAAAAGGGAAAAGACTCTAATAGAATTAGAAATGAAAAGGGGGAAGTAACAACTAATACTGCAGAAATACAAAGGATCATGAGAGATTACTACAAGCAACTATATGTCAATAAAATGGACAACCTGGAAGAAATGGAAAAATTCTTAGAAAAGCATAACCTTCTGAGACTGAACCAGGAAGAAATAAAAAAATAAAAACAGACCAATCACAAGCACTGAAAATGAGGCTGTGATTAAAAATTTCCCAAGAAACAAAGGATCAGGACCAGATGGCTTCACAGGCGAATTCCATCAAACATTTAGAGAAGAGCTAACACCTATCCTTCTCAAACTCTTCCAAAATAGGGCAGAGGGAGGAGCACTCCCAAACTCATTCTACGAGGCCATCATCACCCTGATACCAAAACCAGACAAAGATGTCACAAAGAAAGAAAACACAGGCGAATATCACTGATGAATATAGATGTAAAAATCCTCAACAAAATACTAGCAAATGGAATCCAACAGCACATTAAAAGGATCATACACCATGATCAAATGGGGTTTATCCCAGGAATGCAAGGATTCTTTAATATAGGCAAATCAATCAATGTGATACACCATATTAACAAATTGAAGGAGAAAAACCATATGATCATCTCAATAGATGCAGAAAAATCTTTTGACAAAATTCAACACCCATTTATGATAAAAACCCTCCAGAAAGTAGACATAGGCATTACCTCAACATAATAAAGGCCATATATGACAAACCCACAGCCAACATCGTTCTCAGTGGTGAAAAACTGAAAACATTTCCTCTAAGATCAGGAACAAGACAAAGGTGTCCACTCTCACCACTGTTATTCAACATAGTTTTGGAAGTTTTAGCCACAGCAGTCAGAGAAGAAAAAGAAATAAGAGGAATACAAATTGGAAAAGAAGTAAAGCTGTCACTGTTTGCAGATGACATGATACTATACATAGAGAATCCTAAAGATGCTACCAGAAAACTACTAGAGCTAATCAATGAATTCAGTAAAGTAACAGAATACAAAATTAATGCACAGAAATCTCTTGCATTCCTGCACACTAATGATGAAAAATCTGAAGAGAAATTAAGGAAACACTCCCATTTACCATTTCAGCAAAAAGAATAAAATACCTAGGAATAAACCTACCTAAGGAGACAAAAGACCTGTATGCAGAAAATTATAAGACACTGATGAAAGAAATGAAAGATGATACAAACAGATGGAGAGATATACCTTGCTCTTGGATTGGAAGAATCAACTTTGTGAAAATGACTATACTACCCAAAGTAATCTACAGATTCAATACAATGCCTATCAAACTACCAAGGGCGTTTTTCACAGAACTAGAACAAAAAATTTCACAATTTGTATTGAAACACAAAAGACCCCAAATAGTCAAAGGAATCTTGAGAAAGAAAAACGGAGCTGGAGGAATCAGGCTCCTGGACTTCAGACTATACTACAAAGATACAGTAATCAACACAGTATGGTACTGGAACAAAAACAGATATATAGATCAATGGAACAGTATACAAAGCCCAGAGATAAACCCATGCACATATGGTCACCTTATTTTTGATAAAGGAGGCAGGAATATACAGTGGAGAAAGGACAGCCTCTTCAATAAATGGTGCTGGGAAAAACTGGACGGCTACATATAAAAGAATGAAATTAGAACACTCCCTAACACCATACACAAAAATAAACTCAAAATGGATTAAAGACCTAATTGTAAGCCCAGACACTATAAAACTCTTAGAGGAAAACATAGGCAGAATACTCCATGACATAAATCACAGCAAGATCCTTTTTGACCCACCTCCTAGAGAAATGGAAATAAAAACAAAAATAAACAAATGGGACCTAATGAAACTTAAAAGCTTTTGCACAGCAAAGGAAACCATAAAGAGACTTTAGACATCTGATGGAACAGGAGAAACTATTTGCAAATGAAGCAACTGACAAAGGATTAATCTCCAAAATTTACAAGCAGCTCATGCTGCTCAATATCAAAAAAACAAAGAATCCAATCCAAAAATGGGCAGAAGACCGAAACAGACATTTCTCCAAAGAAGATGTAGATTGCCAACAAACACATGAAAGGATTCTCAACATCATTAATCATTAGAGAAATGCAAATCAAAACTACAATGAGGTATCACCTCACACCAGTCAGAATGGCCAGCATCAAAACGTCTACAAACAATAAATGCTGGAGAGGGTGTGGAGAAAAGGGAACCCTTGTGCACTGTTGGTGGGAATGTAAATTGATACAGCCACTATGGAGAACAGTATGGAGGGTTCCTTAAAAAGCTAAAAATAGAACTACCATACGACCCAGCAATCCCACTACTGGGCATATACCCTGAAAAAACCATAATTCAAAAAGACACATGCACCCCAATGTTCACTGCAGGTCTGTTTACAGTAGCCGGGATATGGAAGCAACCTAAGTGTCCATTGACAAATGAATGGATAAAGAAGATGTGACACATATATACAATGGAATATTATTCAGCCATAAAAAGAAATGAAATTGAGTTATTTGTAGTGAGGTGGATGGACCTAGAGACTGTCATACAGAGTGAAGTAAGTCCAAAAGAGAAAAATAAGTACTGTATGCTAACACATATATATGGAAGCTAGAAAAAAAAAATGTTCCTGAAGAACCTAGGGGCAGGAGAGGAATAAAGACACAGACATAGAGAATGGACTTGAGGATATGGGGAGGGCGAAGGATAAGCTGGGACGAAGTGAGAGAGTGGCATGGACTTATATACACTACCAAACGTAAAACAGCCTGTGGGGAGCAGCCGCATAGCACAGGGAGATCAGCTCAGTGCTTTGTGACCACCTAGAGGGGCGGGATCAGGAGGGTGGGACGTAGACGCAAGAGGGAGGAGATATGGGGATATATGTATATGTATAGCTGATTCACTTTGTTATAGAGCAGAAAGTAACACACCATTGTAAAGCAATTGTACTCCAATAAAGATGCTAAAAAAAAAAAAAAGCTATGAGTAGGAGGCATCTGTAAGCAGGGCTGTGGCCAAGAAGATGCAGAAAGTAAGGACACTTATAGATACTATTGATTGTGTCTGTCCTTAGGAACACAGTGATATGTACATGGCATGTAATGGTATATGTATTGAAACCAGTGACTCTTGTTCCTCAGTGGGACCACCAAAAAAGCTACATTCTCAGGATTATAGCTTTTTTCTGAATCTTTGGGAGAAAGAGAGAGAAGCAGAGAGAATGGAAGTTTAGTGTGAGCTGTTGACTGGAAACACGTTTTACAAAACTGCTTCTTCTTGAATGGCGGTTGAATCAACTTATTGTCATCAAGCCTTAAGTAAATGAGTTCTTGCAGTTGGCAAAAATGAATAGAAAATGCTTTAATTTTGTTCTGGCTGTGGTCCAGCAACAAGAGAGACTTTTCAAGCGTGGAATTACAGAGCAGTGCTGAACGACTGCAAGGGAGCTGTGTAGGTTAAGCTCTTCAGGCAGGGCTCACTGTTTGCTCATGGAAACTAGGTGACAGGGGTGGCTGAAAGCTTGGGAAGACTGGGGTTGGCTAGTGAAACCTGGACCAGCTGTCTTTGTCCCTTAGTACTTGGTAAAAATGTGGGTCAAAAGTAACTATTTTCGGGCTTCCCTGGTGGCGCAGTGTTTGAGAGTCCACCTGCCGATGCAGGGGACACGGGTTCGTGCCCCGGTCCGGGAAGATCCCACATGCCGTGGAGCAGCTGGGCCCGTGAGCCATGGCCGCTGAGCCTGCGCGTCCGGAGCCTGTGCTCCACAACGGGAGAGGCCACAACAGTGAGAGGCCCGTGTACTGCCAAAAAAAAAAAAAAAAAAAAAAAAAAGTAATTATTTTCATTAGTACATGGAGAAAATTGTTATTCAAATTGGGTGTCACTTTGTCCTCAGCCAAAAGGTTTTTGATGGTTATTCGTAATGGTAAAACTTCCAGATTCTCCATATTCAACAATAATTTTGACTGGAACTCATGGTCAGGAGAATCTGTTGGTAAGTAGATTTGAAGAAAGGGACTCTTTTAAAGACCCCTGGTTTGCTGATCCATGTTTTCTCAGCATCTTGTTCAAAGAAACCTGTAGCTTCACAAATCAAGAAAAACCTGGGGCATCCTTCACTTTTACAGTCACATTTTGATTATTCAGTGTGAGTCAGGGTTCTCACCAGGATTATGACCAAACTGGAGGATTGGTCGGTTGGGGGAGCACAAGTGGCATTAAAAAAAGGCTGTGTGGGGGTGAGACAGGATACCATGATTTCACAGAGTCAAAGAATTTTTTCCTGAATGTATGTTTGAGAGGTTCAAAAGGAAAGGAAAGCAGAATATGGTTCTTTTCCTTTAATCTTTTCTTACCAGGTGCTATTTAAGGTTTCTGAGTGTTTCAGTCTAGGAGCATTTACTTCATATTTAAAAAGGAATTGGGTTATTAGCTATGCACCACATAGCAGTTTGACCACGTTTAATGTTTGAATTCTTCCTTAGATTTAATCACCTCCATTTTACTTTAGAAATCCCACTACAGGACTTACCTGGCAATATAGTTTTTGTATTTTCCCATTTACTTTTATACTGTTCCCATTTTCTAGTGAACAGTCTGCTGCCAAGGCCATTCCCAAATCAATTTCTGAGTGTTGGATACTCACGATGATGCATCTCTATTTGGGGAAATTTACTGTAAGTTTTGTTGTGAGAAATGGATCTGTACATCAGTCTCCTGCTAGAGTAAGGGACTCACCAAAGAATGAAGCAGAATTAACATGGAATGCCTATATGACTCAGCATTTTCCTTCCCTGGAGAACTGTGGAATTTAAGCAGCATGGTGTTGCAGTTTTTACACATTTTGAGCCCAGAGAAATGTGAGGGGGTCACGGTGGTGCACTGGAGCTGTTTATTAGAAGTGGACTATGCACATCTCTTCCTGACTCTGAGCTGAGTGACATCATGTTGGTAGCTTGATATGGGCCATGGTTGGAGTATTTCTACTAGGACATTGGCAGATGCTGCAAATAGTTATTGTTGTTGTTTTAAGTTCCTCCCTGGAGAGCAAGTTGTGAAGCATTTGCTAGGGCAGCCCTGGGCCAGTGTACCTAAAACACTGATTTTCTTTTTTTTTCTCATTGTTATTCTCTAGTACAGGCGTTCTCAAAATGTGGTCCTTGCAGTGTCAGCATCACCTGGGAACTTGTTAAAAGTGAAAATTAGCCGGCCCCACCCCTAACCTACTGAATTAGAAACTCCAGGTGTTGGGACTCAGGAATCTTTTAACAAGCCCTCCTTCCAGGTGAATCTGAGGTATGCGAAAGCGCAATAACCACTGCTCCAGGGACTAAATAATTGAGGAATAAATTACTTTTAATTAACTGTATGCTGACCATAATTGAATGATTCATTATCTCACACCTGTCCCATTGTGCTTATCAAGCTTTCAGAGGATAATGCTAAATGCGACTGCTATTTATAGCACCCATAGCAGGTGGTGTCAAAGCTCTATCATTTCCGGGGCTCATAGCACATGGAAACGCACGCCTCATCATCTAACTCACATTCTTCAACTGAAAGCACGGCCAAAAAGCAGGTGATGTGGATGAGTACGGTAAGTGGCCTACCACTTTCTTCACTGGCTTAAAGTAGGATCACCTGGAGGGCTTGTTAAAGCAGATTGCTAGATCCCACCCCCAACGTTTCTGATTGGTAGGCCTGGAGTGGCGGGAGCCTGCTGATTTGCCTTTCTAGACGTCTTCCCAACTGACGCTGAAGCTGCTGTTTCCGGGAGCACTCTTGGAGAGCCACCACTCTAGAACGTCTTTTTAAATTTTTTTTTGTTTTTGCGGTACGCGGGCCTCTCACTGCTGTGGCCTCTCCCATTGCGGAGCACAGGCTCCGGATGCGCAGGCTCAGCGGCCATGGCTCACGGGCCCAGCCGGTCTGCGGCCTGTGGGATCTTCCCGGACCGGGGCACGAGCTCGTGTTCCCTGCATCGGCAGACGGACGCTCAACCACTGCGCCACCAGGGAAGCCTTAGAACATCTTTTGAATGATCTGTTTCTGGGTGAGTTTCTGCCTCCTGGCTTTTTGTCCTCCTTTGTTCTACATTTAGCTTGGCTGTGATTTCTCCTGGAGAAGGTATAGCCCACATCATATGGGGCCTGCTGAGCCCTCCATTTTCTGTCAAGATATTATTGAGAGTTATAATTCACTTTGTAATTTTTCTTCCTTCTGCTACTAAGTTTCTACAGGCTTGGCACTTTGCTATTGTGTCAGGATGAAACTCGGCTGCTTCCTCATTGCAGTTTGTGGCCTCATGATTCACACCTTTTGCTGCCATTCAGACCACTCACTAGGTTGAACAGGATATTTTCCCTCTTTATTTCCTTTGAATAAAATAACTAATCCACCTGAGTTTCATCCTCTTCTTACTCATGCTCTTCAACAGAATAGAAGCTCTTTCCAATGCATGAAGAACACAGTTTAAAGTGTTTACTGGTCATGACAGCTCTAGGAGGCCTTGCACACCTCATTGTTGAGATCAGGTGGGATGTCTACAACTTTTTTCCTGAACTCTTAAAATACAGCATTCGAATAGGGGTGGCTAATGTTGTTATCTGACTGTTGCTTTTTTTTTTTTTTTTTTTTTTGCGGTACGCGAGCCTCTCACTGTTGTTGTGGCCTCTCCCGTTGTGGAGCACAGGCTCCGGACGCACAGGCTCAGCGGCCATGGCTCACGGGCCCAGCCGCTCTGCGGCATGTGGGATCTTCCCGGACCGGGGCACGAACCCGTGTCCCCTGCATCGGCAGGCGGACTGTCAACCACTGCGCCACCAGGGAAGCCCCTGTTGCATTTTTTTAAGTTGCATTTTTAAATTACTTGTTAGGTTTTCTCCTAAACTTGAGTGAGAAGACTTTAGTTTAAGACATATCTCGGCCACTCAAGTAGTTCTGTGACCTTAGGCAGGTCATTTAATTTGTTGGGTCTCACTTTCTTCGTCCATAAAATGGAAATAATGGCATCTGTACTGTTTATTTTATTTAAGTTGTGTGAGGGTCACAGTGATATCTAGGAAAGTGTTTCGTAAACTCTAAAATGCTATGTAACTATGAAGCATTATAAGAGTTCCTTATAATACTCAGCATGGTCAGGACACAGGATAGAGCCTTAAGATGTGATATCTGGCTTGTGTATGTGTGCCTGGGCCCTTATAGATCTGTGGCAGCTGATTCTCAGAACAGTATCTGATACTTAATAGCTATCCTGAGCATGGGGAGCAAGTATACAAAAGTGAGTATAAAAGCTGGTTATTAGCTAGACTTTAGGAGGCAGGAAAAACTGGGGACTGACTGCAAGCTTTTGGAATTTTGCTTGATAGTCTCGTTTTGGAAACTAGGGCAATATCAAGAAGCTGAGTGTGTCATTTAAATAACAGGAGTAACGGGAAACAATATATTCTGTTGTTGGTGTTTGGGTGTCTCCCAATAATGTTTTGGCCTGAAAACTGGGACGTTTTTTCTTGACTATAAAGACTTACTTACTGGGACAAAGGGTAGGATGGGTGGACTATCTTAGGTATTCAAAATAGGAAATACCAAACTGGTGCGTGTGGGTGTGTGGGTGTGTGGGTGCGCGCGCACATTTATGGTAAATATTTGAAACAGGGTTTGCAAAATCCTGTAGAGCCCATCTTGAGAAAACATGTGGAAGTCTTCTAAAAGATATTTCTCTCCCTCTTGGGCTTTCACAGTGTTCAGAAAATTGGATATATCATGCACTTGAGAGTTTGTACTATGGTGCACTGAAATTTATGTCAGTCATATATTTGACAATTACCTATGCTCTCTAAACAAAATAGCATAAAAAGTGCTAGCACAAGACTGTGGGGATACTCTGCCTTGACACTGATTAGCTTGCTGATGGTGGATAAATCAGTTAACCTGTGTGAAACTCAGTTTCCTGATCTACAAAACAGAAGTAATAATTATTGACTCATTGGCCTTCACTAAGTTGCAGGTGAAATAATGTACATGAAAGTACTTTGTCAACTGTAAAATGGGCTAGAAATGCAAGATATTATTTTCAAAAAGCCTCTAGTATAAGGCTTTATAGGTAGTCAATGCCATTGTGTTTATTATAGAATTGAAAACGGGCTAGAAAAATGTTGATTGAGGGAAAGAATCTTTAGGTAAGTTCAGAGCCTACTGAACAACTACATGCAGTATGTCTTGGTTCATGCATCGAGTCTCCTGGCAGGCTGGCTAGCTGCAGTTCTGCCCTCTCCGTTCAGTGTCTTTTCTGTGACCTGAATGAAGATATAGGAGGTATGCTCTTCAGACTCATAGATGATTCAGACCTGGGAGGAGTAGCTAATACCATGAATGCAGATCAAATTCACATTGATCTCAAAAGGCAGGAACAATGATCTGAAAGCACCAAGATAAAATATAACATGGATATAAATAAGGTTCTTCTTTTAGAGTAAAAATAATCTATTGCAGAAATTCAGGATGCGGGTGATTTGCCTTGGAGGAAGTTGATATGAAACCATCTGGGGGTTTTAGATGATGTCTACGAGCTCAAATAGAATGTGATGCATTTACTTTGAAAAAAAAAAAGTACTGAGTAGAAAAACATGGGTGCTCACCAGAGTGATCTGGTATTCAGAAATCTAACTTCTGAATTAGGTGATTAAGGTTCTGGTCCTCACTGTGTTAATATCTCACTATGTGACCTTGCTCAGGTCATTTAATGTTCTTGGGTTCATTTTATTTAATTGATAAAATGAGAACTTGGACTAAATTATTTCTGAGATTGCTCCCAGCTATAGGAATCTGATTCTGAGTTGGGTCATATGAAGCCTTTTTTTTTTTTTTGGGTGGGGGGAATGGTTTGAGATTTAATGTATCTATAGCTAGTCGAAAATTTTTTTTTTCAATTACAGAGAAACAACTGAGACTTAAAATTAGAATATATATGTATATATCTTTTTATTTTTCAGTGATTGTGACTTTTAATTTAATTTTGTTAGCTCAGCCAATGGCTTTCTCAAAGATAATATATTTCTCAATTTATTTTGCTTGACTGGTATGCCTTAAGAACTGTTCTGTATCTTCAAATTTTTCTGTGACTTTCAGGTACAAATCCCAGCAGGGTCCAGCTGGCTCACTTTCCTTCCAAGATGGATAAATTGAGCTGTATGTTCTTTTACAATATGTGGTCTTAGATGTTTAGCATGAGACTTTCAAAATTAAGGTCCTGTCTACTGCTTATAGACTTATACAGGGTCTCAGACCTCTATTTGTAGAAATAACAGTTTATCATCAAAACTACGGAGTCATTTTTGCTGCCAAAAAATGAGTGTTGCTTCTCTCTAACTTACAGAAGTGTTACTTGCTTCTTTAATGTAAGCTTTAATTGAGCTGTGAATGATTTAATAGTTTGCTGTACCTCTGAGTTTCGGAATATGCAGTGTTTTTCAGAAGGAATGGCTACATGCTAGGCATGTTCATTTTAATGCGCCTGGTTAACTTTCACTCATTTCATTATGCTATTTGTTTGATATAGACTTTGTACTCTATTTCATATAATAGAGGGTTTTTTGTATGTTGTTCTGACACCTTGAATGTGTCTTAATTAAGTGAATGGGAATTAATCAGAATATCCCTTTTCTAATCTTACCAGATAAAAAAGAATTCATCATATTAAGGGTGTTGTGTTAGGGAAGATAGCAACTTATGCTTCCTTCTCTTCATTCCTCTGCTTTTCTTCCCCTTCCTCTCTCCTTTGCCTTCCTCTGTCCCACCCACATTTTCCCCCTCCTTCTTTCTTCCTTTTTGTTTCTTCTGTCCATAAATATTTATTGAATCACCACTGTGTGTTAGGTAGGCTTAGGATTTATTCACTAGTATGGTATCTGCCTTCATGGTGCTTACAGTCTAGGAGAAGAATCATTTAAGTAAACAATTACAATGCAGAGTAAAATGAAGTTCATTAATGAAGGCCAGAGAGGACATCCCAGAATAGATTTTAAACCTGAGAATTGAAGGTTGATTTTTAGTTAGCCGAACAAAGAAGTTGAGCTTGGATTGGATGCAGGAAATGTTCTAGGCAGAGGGAAAGCATTTAGTAAAATCTTAAGACGTCAAAAAGTACAGCACAATTAAGATACAAAAAGACAGTATGGCTGAAACCTGGTGCACAAGGGGAGATTGGCCAGAAATAGAATTGGAGGGACAAAATCTTAAAAGTCCTTATGGGTTGTGAACCCAAAGAGTAATAGGGAGTCACTGGAGGGTTGAAGAAAGAAACTAACATGGTCAGTTTTCCATTTTGAAAAGATGACTGTAGGCTGGAAACTGAAACTGAGTTGGAAGGACACAAGTTTGATTATAAAAAAATTGTTATAGTCCAGGTAAGAGATGATGATGATGATGCAGCAGCCTTGGACGTGGGTGGTGGTAGATACTGGAGTATCTGCTTCATCTGAACAAAGCTATGGAGTCTTTATTTCACTTTCAGATAATTGTCTTTAAAGTTATTGTTGAATAACAGATAAAAACAAAAATCTTTTTTCCCCTTCTTTATTGCTATCCTTAATTTGAGGACTTAAAGACTGCCCCCAAAACGATTAACAGCTGTGAGGTTTAGGTATCAGAATAAATTTCTAGATGCTGTGTTGATTTGAGTAGAAGAAGGTGCACCATAATAAGAGTCAGAGCTCTGAATTTAAGCCCTAGTTTTGCCACTAATGAGCTACTTGACTCTAGGTAAATAACCTCCCTAGGCACTCCCTTCAGTTCTAATCTTCCATGATTCTGTGGATGCCTATGTAAAAGAACTCTAGGGAGGAAAAGTCTCCAAATGTTTATTTACATTTTGGACATCTTAATGCTTTTGAATCCCTATTGGTATGCATATCGAAATTCTAGATTCAACAAGTGAGAAGCCTTGCTAACAGTATCAGAAATCTGAACCTATAATATGGTAAATCTGGAACTAAAAATAAAACTGTCTTTCTATTTTACACCCTTGCTTATAGACATGAGAGGAGATTTTGAGATCTGTGAAAGATGAACCACAAAAATTTAACTTCTGAGGATAGAAATCAGTAATAATGAGAAATTGAGCTAAAGTGTGTAGCTGTTCCCAAAAGTTAGTCCACTGACTGGTGCCCATTTGGCCACATAAACATCCCCTGTGGGAGCTTGTTAAAATTATAGAGAGTAAATCTTAGTAGTTCTCATAACAAGAAAAAAATTGTAACTTTGTATGGTGACGGATGGTAACTAGACCCTTTGTGGTGATCATTTCCCAGCATATACAAATATCAAATCATTACGTTGTATACTGGAAACTAATATAATGCTATATGTCAATTATACCTTAATAAAATAAATGAATAGGAAAAAAAATTACACATCCCTGGTATCCACCTCATAGCTTCTGATCAGTAGGTGGAGATTTAAAACAAATTGAGATGGGCACGATGGGGCAATGTTTTTGAGTGTCATGCATGAGATCACATTAGTCTTGCAAAATGTTTCTTGAAAAAGTGTCTGGGGTGAAATAAATTTGAGAAACACTGCGTAATATAATGTCTTTTATAGATTAATGTATTAGCATATTAGAGGTTCTGGGATATCGTAAATGAAAGAATGAGCTTAACTTTGTTTATTCCTGTGTTTCTCTGATTCAATTAGTCCCTCAACCACTTTTGCTAGGATCTCTATAAACAGCCCGCAGAAGTGGCATTCCATGATGGAAATTTAGGGTTATTTTTTATAGTCACTGAAATGTACTCATCCATGAAGTGGTCCAAGAACATTAACCCTTTATTGTTTAAACAAAGGCACACATTTGTGAAATTGCTAAGGGAATAAGGATAAATATTTTGCCTGCAAAATAGACTGATTTCATCATCAAGCTCCCTGACATCGGCACTATCATGTGGTTTGTACATATTGCGTTACTTGACTCTTAGCAGCTACTCCAGGTGAATAGCACCTCCATAGACCTGTGCAGTATGCAACCTGCCAAACCTTCCATGGCTGTTCTGTCTGACAAGCATGGCAGTTAACCCTGTCACTTTGCTTTCACTGGCATCAGAAATCAGCCATGGGAATGATCTTACCCAGATTATGACTCTCTGAATAGTAGACCCCTAAAATTCTAGACAGATCTAGAATCCAACTGTACAAAATAGTTGGGTTTCAATAAAATAATGAGGCTGTTTCCATAAGCCATGCACCAACATTTAAATGTTTATAAATGAATGTGTCTTTATTTGATGTCCTGAGAAGAAGCTGAGATTCATCATCAGACATGTTACTGGTCAAAGTGTAATAGTTCCTTCATCATTTCATAACAATTTATTGATCACCATGGGACAGGCAACATGCTTGATACTAGGGACACAAAGGAAAAAAAGACATGGTTTCTGCTTTCCAGAAAGGGCAGCTTAAGTGAAACTGGCACATACACAGATGGTTATAGCACATTATGGTAATAGTTCCAATGGAAGTAGGTGCAAGGGACAATTGAAACATAAAACATAAAGTACCTGAGGTTGGCCTAGGGGAATCAGGAAAAATTTCACAGATGAAACTTCTTTGGTTCAGTTTGGTTTCTGATTTTCTTCTGAAACCCTATGCTGATTCTGCTATTCAATTACCAAGAGAAAGTTTAGATTTTGCTGCCTTGCATGTGCTCATATGCTTTTCCAAAATAAATTGTGTTTATGTAATATTTTTTACCTTTTCTCCTCACTCATCATTTCCATCCCGATATTACTTTGAATTATACCCCCCACAATAGTCTTAGTTTCAGCTGAGTATTCACATTTCTGGTACAAGCTAATAGAATTTTTCATTTGCTTTTGGTTTGCAGATGTTGAACACATGGCTCTTAAGCATGGCATTATTCTTAGAAGGATGACAGTCTTCAAACATTTTGATTAGTACCTCAATTTTATCCACTTCTCCATATTGAAGTGAACTTGTGTTTTATATCTTCTCTGCTTCATCTTCTACATAAAGCTCTAGTATTCAGAAAGGCAATTTTTGTCTCCAGTTTTATATCTACCAAACTACTGTGAGGCTTTCAAAAAGGGTTGATAGCTTTTAGTGCCAGAGATGGAATGTTTTACTTAATTTTTCACAGAGCTCAAAGAAATATACCTGTATCAAGAACAGATACACATTGTCTATTTGCAATATTTTACATTTGTGTAGCACTTTACAGCTTGTAAGGTATTTTACCTGCATTATTTCATTTAACTCTCACATTGCCATTTGAAATATGAGGAAACTGGAGTTTAGTGAGATTTAGTGAGTTATTCCAGATAATACAGCTAGTCAGTGACAGAACCAGGACTTAGAGAGTCTTCAGCCTCCAGTTATGAAGCTCTTTCCACTATATTGCCTAGCAGGATAATCTTGCTATATGTAAGATATTAAAAAAAAGAAAGACCAAAATGAAGGAGTGAAATTTTTGTTTGGCAATAGAAATGCAAAAATTGTATCATTTTTAATTGTATGAGTGGATGAGATTGTGTAGGGCATAAAAGAAAATTAATGACCATACTAGGTAGAACATGGTAGGAGAGTTTGATGAAGCAGGACAAGAAGGTGGAGCTGATTTAGTGTTTAATGAAGCACTACAGCCAGCAGGACAGTTTGGAAAAAAAAAAAAAAAAAAGTAAAAATTTAGCAAAGGTCCACACAAGTCATAAGTAGGGGACACAGGGGTGACGAAATGGGGAATGGATATAGACAGGAAACTGGTCAAAGAGACTGAGCCCCAGTACAAAGACTGTAGCTGCCACCTTCATTCTGAAGTTGGAACCTCTTACATACCAATTATCCAGAGCCAAAATTGATGCCACAGGTGCTGGTAAGTGAGGAAACTATAGTCAGAATATAGCCAGGTCTTGACAAATCATAAGTGATTTGGTACAGTTCAGTCACACAGGTCGTGTCATTGTTTCCAGATAAAAGAGCATGAGGGGTAGGAGTAGTAATTGGAAAGTGGTTGAAAGATTTAGGGTAAGTTTCTTGAGGATGCTGTGAAGGATGAAGAGCCACATGAAGATGCGACTCCGTGGCACGTAATTGGCATAATTATGCTATAAGCTGATAGCAATGATCTGATTTGCTAAATTTTTAAAAAGTTCCATCAATTTTAAGGTTACCAGGATATCATAGAAGTAGGAGACTTTAACTTTCTCTGTCCTTAACAGATCAATGAGATAAAATATGTCTCAAATTACGTAATATTAGAGAACACACAGGCCTTTTTTCAAGTGTCATATTTTCAAAAATTAGAATTTGTTGAGGTTTATTTTTGGCCTAAAACTCAGAAAATAATACAAATGATATTATCTTACAATAGCTGCATAAAACCATAAAAAAATAAATTAGAAACCAAAACATTTAATCACATAGACATTTTAAACAGCTTTATCACACTATAACTGACTTACAATAAACTGCACATATATAAGGTATACAGTTTGGTAAGACTGATACATGTCTACATTCATGAAACCATCACCATAATCAAAATAAGGAACATATTGATCATTCTTCATATTTTCCTTGTGTCCTTTTTTAATCTCTCCTTTCCACCCCTCCCTGTCTCTAAAAATCTCACCTAAATGACTTTTGCATCAAAAGGGAAACTAAATGTGTACAACCTTAGACTGATCATTCTAAAGCAATTTTATATACAAATGTTATATATACACGTTGAACTGACAAGGTAGACACTAGGAGTGTAGAGAAGGAAGATTTCAGGAGAAGCATATGTGTTTAGAAATAATTCTTAAAGCCAGGTGAGCTTGAATTCAGCCTGGAACAGGTAGAATCATTTGGGAGAGCATTTCAGCTTTGGGGCAAGAGGACTACAAAGCCAAGTGAGGAATGAAGGCTGAGCAATTCTGGGTGAGTGAGAAGACTTTTTCTGACCCAAACAGAAGTAGTATGCTGATGATCTGTAGAAAGTGGGAGTCTGGCTAGTTTGTAGAGGGCTCTTGGAAATGAAGCTGAGTGTAGATTTAAGAAAATGAGGAAAAATCAAAGGATTTTTTTTTAAACTAGAGAACAAGATCTGCTTTATTCATTTATCATTCATTCAAAAATTTATTTGTTGAATGTTCACTATATATGTCAGGCACTATTTAAGTGCTAATGAATATGCTTTTAATATGTGGCCATTTGGAAGGGCACTGTCTGCTGTGTGTGTGTGTCTTTGTATGAAATTTGTTTTTTTTAAATAAGCTTTATTTTAGAAAATTTTGGATTTATAGAAAAATTGTATGAATATTATAGATTCCTGTATACCTTTATCCATTTCTTGCCTTGTTAACATCGTATATAGCTATGTTGCGTTTGTCAAAGCTCAGAAACTGACATTAGTACGTTACTATTAACCAAACTCCAGACTTAATTTGTATTTGCTTAGTTTTTGTCTAGTGCCCTTTTCTTTTTTCTTTAATCCCAGGATCCCATTTAAGAGACCATGTTACATTTAGTTACCATGTCTTCTTAGGGTCCTTAGACTGTGATGATTTCTCAGATTTTCCTTCTTTTTGATGACCTTGACAATTTTGAGGATTACTGGTCAGATATTTTGCATAATTTCCTTCAATTTGGGTTTGTCTGGTGTTTCCCTCTTACTATCTGCTTTTGAAATAACAAATGGAAGTTCCATCCACAAATCAAAAGTGTAATTAACTTTATGTTTGGATTTTGCTACTTTAATCTTTTTTGAACAGCAAACCCCATATTATCCTCAAAGCATTTTCAAAGTATCTTCTGCCTTATGTATTCATCTTAGGTGTCACATTTATTTCGGTCTACTAGGGTTTCCTGGAAAGAGGAATTTCTAATCAAATCAGTAAGGATTTGAATGAAAGATTCCAAGAAATCCTTCCAAGATTTTAAGGCCTTTGAAATTCATATTTCAGTCACCGCGGTGGTTCAGTAACGGAGGCTAAATGCTTAGCTGTGCTCTGATCCATGACTTGTATCATCGTATGATTTAGCTTGAACTTTGTGCAAGTTTCTAGCTGCCATATCACAGATTGGTGAGACTGGGGTAACAGTGTTCAGATGTGCCTATACAGGCTGCTGAGCCATTCGTTTTCTTATATACTCTCAAACCTTCCCAGGAATTGAAACACCCAAAGTTGAGTAAGGATCCTGTACTGCTTCTTTTTTTTTTTTTTGCGGTACGCAGGCCTCCCGTTGTGGAGCACAGGCTCCGAATGTGCAGGCTCAGCGGCCATGGCTCACAGGCCCAGCCGCTCTGCGGCATGTGGGATCTTCCCGAACCGGGGCACGAACCCGTGTCCCCTGCATCGGCAGGCGGACTCTCAACCACTGTGCCACCAGGGAAGCCCCTGTACTGCTTCTTTAACACAGCATTCCTTAACTATTAAGAAATGGACTTGGGCCCACTCCCTGGAAAAAATAGGTGCCTGACATATCCACCAGCTTCTTTCTTCTGGGACTAAAGAGAGAATAGTCACATTTCTTCCTACCTGTCCACTAAATAAATTTGAATTCATTGGGGCTTTTGAGACCCTTGAAGACAATATTGTGACTTTTCAACCTTTTATTTCTGGATGAGTGTTTGCCCTAAACTTACAATTCTTGGGTCTGATTCTGGCCCCTCTGATTATTAGCAATGTGGCATTATGTGTGTCACTTAGCCTCTCTAAGCCTTAGTGTTTTGATCCACAGTGTTTAGATAATAATGTCTACTTCCTAAATCTGATTTAGACTCAAATGGGATAAAGCATGTAAATTGTCCAGCACAGGGTCTGGCACAAAAAACAGCCAAAATAAACATTAGCTGTTCTTCTTATTACTATTATTCCTGGTATCTAGTGTGATAAAGTAATAAAAAAAAAACTGGATGCATCAGCCATGATTTCATTAATAGCAGACAGTGTTTTGACTGCACTCCCTGCCTCGTATCCTGCTCAGACATTCTGATGGCCAGGGTCCCACTGCTGCAGCTTCCAGCTTCCTCCACCACAACTCTGCATTCACCCTTCTTGCAGAAGGAGAATGGATGCTTCCACAATTTTAAAGAAGAAACAATGTTTTTAAAAATATTTTTAAAAATTCACCTAAAACATCTATTTGAATTAAGAAATTAATCATAAAAGGCTTTTGCATACATGATTTTGCCTTGGTGGTCCCATGGAGTTTATCAGGAAGTAGAATTTTTTAAAGATTATCAAGTTCTATTTTTTTTTGTTTAACCAGATGGAGCTAACTTCTACCACTAGCATTCTCTCAGAATCACTGTTCAGTTCTTACACCAGTAAGGGGTATGGAAAAGTTGTTGATAAACGGATTTTTCTGACCCTTAGGTATAAGTCTGCATTTGTTGGAGGCCCTGAGGGACCGGTCTGGGACTGTGGCACTACCAGAGCTGTTGCAGGCCCCCTGCCAGGACTCACAAATCCATGCTTTACAGGGAGTAGTAATTTTAGTTGTCTTCTCAGTATGTCCTGCCATGGAGCCTTTCTTGTTCTGTCTGTTACTGCCTCAGTTAAAGAACGCAGCTTTCTTTGTGCTGGCCTGAGGATCAGATGCTTCAGAGCAGCAGGAAGAGGATAATCCCACACCTAAAGGAATGCAAAGCTTTCTTACTTGCTAAATCAATCAGCAGGGCCTGCTCTGCACAGCCAAGACAGCAGCTTCTTTCCTGGCAGGGCTTGCTGGCAGAGGGATAGTTCAAGAGTCCTCATCCACAAGCATTTATATATTTTTTCTTCCCCTTTATCTTCATAAGAGGTAAAAGTAGTAACTTTAATGGGACCTGTACCTTATGGTTAAAAATGGTGATGTTAATAGTCTAATATTGAAAACATTTAATTACAGGCTACAGGAAGTGTCACTTGAGCCTCATTTAATGTGGCATTGCACGAGAAGAATTCTAGGGCACATAAGGCGTATAATGGTGTGTTTTAGAGAACTCTTGATATGTACAGGTGAAGAATTATGTTTCATTGATTGCATTTATAAATCTTGAAAAGGAATGGGTTTCCAAAGGCGATTCCTCTGAGAGTGTTCAGAAGAGCAGGAAAAGCAAATGGTTAGAACTCTTGTGCCAGTTCCAGCTGATCAACGGTGGCTCCCTAGGGCACTGTGATGCGGATTCTGAAGACCCATTCTAACTCTAGAAAGAATGCCATGATTGATTAAAAATGTCTACCATGGGTGTGGGACAAGGTAATAACAATTTGTATATCCCTGGATTCACCATTTGTGCTGGACCAAAGCATGGCAGCTATTTATACTCCAGAGTGTGAAAAATTTAAACATTGTGCTTCATAAAATACACAGGACAAAGGTGAGTTACAGAGACAATACTCCACTCATTTCTTCTTTCAGCCAAAACTTGTTTAGCAATTACTGTGTGCTAGATGCTATAGATCTAGAGCTAAATAAGTTCTTGTGTCTGTCCTGAGGAGCTTTTGTTGACTAGAGGAGAAGGTGGTGTGAAAACTATTGCAGAAACAATAAATACATTGTATTAAATACAATGGTACTAAGTGCATGAACTAGGTTGAGTGTTCGCCAGACAGAGGAAGCAATTAACTCTGCTTAAGTTCACAAGAAACGCCTTCAAAGGGGGAAAAACCTGGTGTCCTTTCGGCCTCTAGAAGTAACAGTGAACACTTAGGAACCATTTTCTCTTACAATTCACAGCAACCGTATTGAAAATGGATAGTGCCCTTTAGAATGTAGTAAAGCTCTATGATTAAGGATGCTGTTGCTTTTTTATTATTACAGATTGATAGCCCTTTGAATTTTCAATTGTGTTGAACTCCTGAATACTTGGCTTCCTCAACTTATTTCTTTCCCTTACCACTTTTCCCAAACCAATTCCTATTAAACTACAGTGCTTTGTTTTGTATTGATCTTTGTTGTTCAAACTCTTGTCGTCATTCAGATATTTATACTTGGAATATGCCAATAAAGATACAGGACCTGATGGCAAAGCATTATACATTTGGAAATAATTTGACATGTCATACCTTGTATGGGCTTCTCAGTTTTCAAAATGGTTAGCCTGTCATGTTTATATTTCCCTTTGATTTAAAATGCCAAGCACACCTAATCACATTTTTTTAAGTATGTCATAACAAAATCTACGGATTTGCTGATTCTAAGTCCAGGAACCTATACAAATAGACCCAGCTGTGTGTTTGATATGTACGGCACACGTGTACGCAGATTTAAATTAGCTTCAGGTGTATCTCTAATTAAGTAATTCTCTCCAAGTAATTATATATGCTGTTAATGTTCAGAAACACTTTGTAGTCAATGAATATAGACTAGTAAGTTAATCGTGGTGGAACTGAGACAGTGTAAATGAATACTTTGTAAGAAAGACATATCACCTTTGTATATGCCAAAGGGAACGTTGGCCTAATATTTGGACTTTTATTTCTAGGAATTGTTCCTTGCAGAAGATCTTTTTGTATATAAATTAACCTTATTTGGGTCATAGCCAGAGATAAGGAACCAGTTTTATAATTTTAAACCTTACTTACTGGATTTCTTTTTGTGATTATGAAAGAAATAAAAAACATTGAAATAGAAAACCATACCACAGACACTAGAAACTACTCACCAATCTATAACTAACATGGACATTTTTTTCTTCCTGTTTCCTTTTTAGATATGCATGTTTGCTCCTTTAATCATTTCAGCCACTTGACGAGTATTTATTAAGCATCTAATAATGCCCAGGTTATATGTATATATCTATGTGTACGTGTGCATGCTTATCATTTATTTTTACTTGAAATATAATTAACATACCATAAAATTCACCCTATTAAAATGTATACTTTGATAGTTTTTAGTTCACAGAGTTGTGCAACTGTCATCACTATCTAATTCTAGAATATTTTCACCACCTCAAAAAGAAATTCCATACCCATTAACAGTCACTTCTATTCCTCCTTCCTCCAACCCCTAGTATCTGCTAATCTACTTTCTGCCTGTATGGAGTTGTCTGTTCTAGGCATTTCTATAAATGGAAAATGTGGCCTTTGTTACTGGCTTTTTTCATTTAGCATCATGTTTTCAAGGTTTAGCTATGATGGAGCATGAATCAATATTTCATTCATTTTTATGCCTGAATACTATTTCATTCTATGGATGTGCTACATTTTGTTTATTCATTCATTGTGTGATGACATTTGGGTTGTTTCTACTCTTCTGCTATGAATAATGCTGTTATGAATATTCATGTGCAATTTTTTGTATGGACATATATTTTTAGTTTTCTTGGGTACATAAATAGGAGTGGAAATGCTGGGTGAGATGGTACCTCTATGTTTAACAATTTGTAAACAGTTTTTCATAGCAGCTGCACCATTTTATATACTTATCAACAATGTGCATGAGTTCTAATTTCTCTTAGCCAACACTTGTTATTTCTGTCTTTTTTACTGTAACTATACTAGTGGTTGTGAAATGGCATCTTGCTGTGGTTTTGATTTGCACTTTCCTAATGAACAAAGGTGTTGAGTATATGTTCATGAGCTTATTGGCCCTTTGTCTTTTTTTGAGAAATGTCTATTCAAATCCTTCGTCCATATTTTAAATGGGTTATTTTTCTATCATTGAATTGTAATAGTGCTTTATATATTTTGTATAGTAGATCCTTAGCTGATAACGACTTGCAAACATTTTTCTCTATTCTGTGCATTCTTTCAATTCTTGATAGTGTTCTTTGAAGAAAAAAATTTAATTTTTATGAAATTCAATATCTATTGTTGCTTATGCTTTTGATGTAATATCTAAGAAGCTATTAACTAACCCAATGTCACAAGATTTACACTTTTTTTTATAGGTGTTTTATAGTTTCAGCTCTTACGTTTAAGTCTTTGATCCCTTTTGAGTTGGCTTTTGTATATGGTGTGAAGTAAAGGTCCAGTTTCATTATTTTGCATGTAGATATCCAGTCCCAGCCCGATTTATTGAAAATAACATTATTTCCCCTTTGAATTGTTGGCGCCCACCCTTGTCAAAAATCAGTTGACTGTAGATGGAGGGGTTTATTTTTGGACTCTTAATTCTGTTCTCTTGATCTATACAGTTGATCTTTGAACAACAGAGTTTGAACTGCCAGAGTTCACTTATGTGGATTTTTTTCCGACAGTAAGTACTATACAGCACCGCGCAACCTGCAGCTGGTTTGATCTGTGGGTGTGGAACTGTGGATATGGCGGATACACGTATTTGGAGAGTTGACTCTAAGTTATATAGGGATTTTTGACTTCACAGAGGGTCGTTGATCCTACCCTTTAGTTGTTAAAGGGTCGACTGTATATTTTTATACCAGTACCACACAATCTTGATTATTATTGCTCTTTAGTAAGTTTTGAAACTAGAAAGTTTAATGCACCAACTTTGTTATTTTTCAAGATTGTTTGGGTTTTGGTTCCCTTGCATTTTCTTATGAACTTTATGATCAACTTGTCAATTTCTGCAAAGAACACAGCTGGAATTTTGATCTGGATTGCTTTGAAATTATAGATAAATTCATGGATTATTGCCATCATAACAGTAGTAAGTTTTCCAATCCATGACACAGAACATCTTTCCATTTATTTAAATCTTCTTTAATTTCTTTCAGTGATGTTTTATTTCAGTGTACAAGTCTTGTACATTTGTTAAATTTGTTTCTAAATGTTATTTCTTGATGCTGTTGTAAGGGGAATTTTTTTCTTAATTCCATTTTTAGATTTTTCATTGCAAGTGTACATATATACAAATGACTTTCACATATTGATCTTGCGTCCTGCAGCCTTGAAGAAATTTTTAGCTCAAATAGTTTTTTGTGGATTCCTTAGGATTTTCTATATACAAAATCATGTCATCTGAAAATAAAGATAATTCAGTTCTTTTCCAATCTGGATGTCTTTTATTTATTTTTCTTGCCTAATTACCCTGGTTAGAATTTTAATACAATGTTGAATAGAAGTGGCAAGAGTGGACATTCTTGTCAGGTTCCTGATCTTAGGGAGAAGCTTTCAGTCTTTCACTATTAAGTATATTCTTACCTGTGAGCAGATTTTGCAGATACCGTTCTTCAGGTTGAGGAAGGCTCTTCTATTCCTAGTATGTCACTTTTTTTTTTTTTTTAAATCATGAAAGAGTGTTGGATTTTGTTAAATTACTTTCTGGGTCTATTGAAATGCTCATGTGGTTTGGGTCCTATATTCTATAAATACAATGTATTGCACTGATTTATTTTTAAAGATTTTCTTTTTATGTGGACCACTTTAAAAGTCTTTATTGAATTTGTTACAATATTGCTTCTGTTTTACATTTTGGTTTTTTGGCCGGGAGGCATGTGGGATCCCAGCTCCCTGACCAGGGATCGAACCCGCACCCCCTGCATTGGAAGGTGAAGTCCTAACCACTGGACCATCAGGGAAGTCCCCAACATTGATTTTTTTATATGTTAAACAAACCTTGCATTCCTGGGATAAATCTCACTTGGTCATGGAATATAATCCTTTGTGTATGTTGCTGGATACAGTTTGGTAGTAATTTGTTGAGAATTTTTGCACTTATATTTTAAGGGATATTTGTCTCTAGTTCTCTTATGATTTTTTGGTCTGGTTTTGGTATCAGGATAATTCTGCCTTCATAAAATGAGTTGGAAGTGTTTCCTCCTTTTCCTTTTATTTTTGAATAGTTTGTGAAGAATTGGTATTAATTCTTTAAATGTTTGGAAGAATTCAGCAATGAATCTATCTGATCCTGAGCTTTTCTTTGTGGGTAATTTTTTGGGATTACTAATTCAATCTCTTCATTTGTTATAGGTCTATTCAGTTTGTCTATTCTTGAGTTTATGTATAGTTTGGTCTTTCCAGGAATTTTCCATTTCATCTAGTTTATCTAATTTATTGGCATAGTGTTGTTCATACTATTCCCTTAAAATCTTTTATTTCTCTGTGTCTGCTTTCATTCCTGATTTTAATAATTTGAAAATATTCTTTTTTTTCTTGGTTAGTCTAGCTAAGTTTGTAAATCTTATTTATCTTTTCAAAGACCAACTTTTGATTCTGTGATTTTCTCTGTGTTTTTTCTATCCTCTAGGTAATTTTTTACATTCTAATCTTTATTAGTTTCTTCTCAATTTGGGTTTAGTTTCTTTTCTTTTTCTAGCTTCTTAAGGTGGAAGCCTCTGCTATTTATTTGAGATTTTCTTTCCTTTTTAACAGATATTTACAGCTCTAATTGTCCTTTTAAGAACTACTTTAGGTGCATTCCAAAAGTCTTGATATGTTATGTTTTTATTTTAATTCATCTCAAAGTATTCTAATTTTCTTTGTTATTTATTCTTTATCCTATTGTTATTTCACAGTGCATTTTTTTTTTGTTTGTTTGTTTTGTTTTTTTAAATCGGTAGTTGTGGCTCACAGGCTCTAAAGCACAGGCTCAGTATTTGTGGCGCACGGGCTTAGTTGCTCCACAGCATGTGGGATCTTCCCGGACCAGGGCTCGAACCCGTGTCCCCTGCCTTGGCAGGTGGATTCTTAACCACTGCACCACCAGGGAAGTTCCCACAGTGTGTTTTTAATTTTCTCATATTTGTAATTTCCCAAAGCTCCTTCTGTTATTGATTTCTGATTTCTGTCATGGACAGAGAACATATTTTGTATGATTTCAGTCCTTTTAAGTTAATTGACACTTTTTTATTTGCCAACACATGGTCTCTCCTGGAGAAAGTTTCAGATGTACTGGAGAAGAATGGGCATTCTGCTGTTTTTTGGTTGGAGGGTTCTTTAAGTAGCTGTTAGGTCCAGTTGGTTTATCATGTTGTTCAAGTCTTCTGTTTCCTTGTTGGTCTTCTGTTTAGTTCCATCTATTATGGAAAGTGAGGTATTGAACCCTCCTGTTATTGTTGAATTCTCTATTTCTTTCTTCAGTTCTATCGCTTTTATTAATGTATATTTATATTGCTTCATGTATTTGGTGCTATCTTTGTTGTTTGCAAGGTACAGTCAGTCCTCCATATCTGCATGTTCTGCAACAGCAGATTCAACCAACTGCAAATTGCAAATATTCAGGAAAAAAAATTCCAGAAAGTTCCCAAAAGCAAAACTTGTATTTTCTCTGTGACAGCAACTGTTTACATAGCATTTACATTGTATTAGGTATTATAAGTCATCTAGAGATGATTTAAACTATACAGGAGGAGGTTGGTGGCCAAAATGGCAGAGTGGAAAGACCCTGAGCTCCCTTCCTCCCACAGGCATACCAAAATTACAACTATTTACAGAGCAGCTATTGATGAGTAAGACTGGAAGACTAGCAGAAAAGATCTTCTACAACTAAAGATATAAAGAAGGAACCACAACAAGATGGGTAGGAGGAGATAAGATACAGTTAAGACTCGCACCCCTGGGTGGGTGACCCACAAATGAGAGAATAATTACAATTTCAGAGGTTCTCTGCAAGGAAAGAGGGGTGCAAGCCCCATATCCGGCTCCCCAGCTCCGGTGTCCTATACCAGGAAAACAAGCCTCTAGAACATTTGGCTTTGAAGACCAGACAGACTTACTTTCAGAGAGCCAGATGGCTGTGGGAAATAAAGACTCCACTCTTAAAGGGCACACACAAAATCTCACATACTCCGGGACCCAGAAGCAATAATTTGAAAGGAGCCTGGGTCAGGCCCACCTGCTGATCTTGGAGAGTTTCTCAGAGAGGTAGGAGGCAACTGGAGCTCACCCTAGAGACATAGACACTGGCGACATCCATTTTTGGGAGCTTATTCTACACTGGTGCTAGCAAGTGCCATTATGAAGTTTCCCCTCTAGCTTAATAGAACTGGGACCTGGCCCTACTCACCAGGCTGTAGGCCCCAGTACTAGGATGCCTCAGGCCAGGCAACTAACCAGGCAGGACAAAGCCCCATTCACCAACAGACCAGCTGCCCTAAGACCCCCTGAGCCAACAGCACTAGCCTTGGGATCCCCAGGCACCTGTAGCCAGAGACCCTGGGACCCAGCTTCCTTCACTAGTTCTGGTACTAACCCCAAGAGCAGCCTTACACACCAGCAGGCCAACACGTCTGCTCCAGGACCCCAGGCCCTGCAGTCAGAGGCCCTAGGAACCAGCTCCACCCACCATGGGCTGGCACTAGCCCTAGGACCTGGCCTTATCCACCAGTGCATGGGCACCAGCCCTGGGATCCACTGGGCCACAGCCCTGCCCACCAGCCAGTGGGCACCAGCCCCAGGACCACCACAGTCCTGCAGCGTGCCATGTCAGGAAATAGCCCACCCACCAGCAGGCCAGTACTGGCTTTGGGACAATTTGGGCCCTGGTGCCAGCCACCACAGGATCTGGCCCCATCTACCAAATGGCAGACCGAAGTTTCGGGACACCTGGCCCCTGAAGCCAGGTGGGCTGGCAGCAGCACTAGGATCCCCAGGGCCCTGCAGCCAGAGAATGAAGGACCTAGCTCTACCCAGTAGCAGAACACCAGTCTCTGGACCCCTGCAGTCCTCAGCCTCATCCACAAGCAGGTCAACACCAGCTCCAACACTTTGGATCCCAGGACAGCTCGCTGAGGAATCCAGCCATGCCTGCCAGAATGCCCACAATAGTTAGCATACCACAACAAAAGAACCTACACAGCCCATATAGGGGGTACCTCTAGAACACATAGCTCTGGTGACCAGAGGGTAATACCCTGCTGGGACACATTGAAAGTGTCCTACAAAAGGCCACTTCTCTAATGTCAGGAAACATAACAGACCTACCAAATACATAGAAATAGAAACAGCAAATTAGGCAAAATGATGTGATAAAGGAATATCTTCCAAACAAAGGAACAAGATAAAATCCCCAAAGAAGAACTAACTGAAGTGGAAATAAGTAATTTTCTTGATAAATAGTTCAATATAATGATCATAAAGATGCTCAAAGAAGTCCAGAGAAGACTGGATGAACAGAGTGAGAAGTAAGAAGTTTTTAAGAAGAGCTAGAAAATATAAAGAAGAACAAAACAGAGATGAAGAATATAAAAACTGAAATAAAAAATAAATTAGAAGGAATCAACAGTAGATTAGATGATTCAGAGGAACAGATCAGTGAGCTAGAAGATATTAGTGGGAATTACTGAAGCTGAACAGAAAAAAAGAATGAAAAGGAATGAGGACAGTTTAAGAGACCTCTGCGACAACATCAAGCGCACTAACATTTGCATTGTAGGGGTCCTAGGAGAAGGGAGAAAAGGGGAAGAGAACATACTTGAAGACATACTAGTGAAAAACTTCCCTAACCTGGGAAAGAAAACGGACATTAAGGTCCAGGAATCACAGAGAGTCCCAAACAGGATCAACCCAAAGAGGACCACACCAAGATACATTATAGTTAAAATCATAAAAAAGATAAAGAGAGAACAAAAGCAGCAAGGGAAAAACAGTAAGTTACAGTAGTTCATAAGGCCATCATCTGACTTTTCAGCAGAAACTCTGCAGACCAGAAGAGAATGGCATGATATATTTAAAGTGATGAAAGAGAAAAACCTACAACCAACAATACTCTACTCATGAGAATGACTGTTATCAAAAAGACAACAAATAACAAGTGTTGGTGAGGGAGTGGAGAAAAGGGAACTCTCATCCACCTTTGGCAGGAATGCAAATTGGTGCAGCCACTATGGAAAATAGTATAGATATTCCTCAAAAAAATTAAAAATTGAACAACCATATGATCTAGCAATCTCACTTTTGATTGTATATCTGGCGAAAACAAAAATACCAATTAGAAAAAGTTTATGCACCCTTATGTTCATTGTAGCATTATTTGCAGTAGTCACAATATGGAAGCAACCTAAGTGTCCACTGATAGATGAATGGATAAAGAAGATGCGGTATATATATACATTATGGACTATTACTCAGCCATAAAAAGAATGGAATCTTGCCATTTGGGGCAACATGGCTGTACCTAGGAGGTATTGTGCTAAGTGAAATAAGTCAGACAGAAAAAAGACATATACTGTATGATTTCATTTATATGTAGAATCCAAGAAAACAAAACAAATGAATAAACAGAACAAAACAAACAGAATTATAGATATAGAGAACTCACAGGAGTATGGGGGTAGGAAATAAACAGGTGAGGGAGGTTAAGTGATACAAACTTCTAGTTGCAAAATAAATGTCACGAGTATGAAATGTACAGTGTGGGGAATTTAGTCAATAACTGTAATATCTGTATATGATGAAATATCATAAACAGACTTATCATGGTAATCATTTTGAAATATATAGAAATATCCAATCACTATGTTGTTGAACAGGAACTAACATAGTATTACAGGTCAATTATACATCAAATACAAACAGAGTCATAGAAAAAGAGATCAGATTTGTGGTCACCAGAGGTGTGGGTTAGACATAGGGAGGAGACCTGGAGGAAGGCAGTCAAAAGGTACAAACTTGCAGTTATAAGATAAATAAGTACTAGGGGTGTAATGTACAACATGATAAATATGGTTAACACTGCTCTATGTTCTATCTGGAAGTTGTTAAGAGAGTAAATCTGAAGAGTTCGCATCAAAAGGAAACCCGTTTTTTTCTATTTATTTAATTTTGTATCTATATGAGATGATGGATGTTCACAGAACTTACTGTAGTGTTTATTGATGTATGTAAGTCAAATCATTATGCTATACACCTTAAAATTGTACAGTGCTATATGTCAGTTATATCTCAAAACTGGAAGGCAAAAATAAATAAAGTTCATCTTGAAAACAAAACAAAGTATATGAGAGGATGTGCTTAGGTTATATGCTAATATTTTCTATGCCATTTTATATAAGAGACTTGAGTATTCTCAGATTTCGGTTTTTGAGGATTTCCTGGAACCAATCCCCTGTGGATATTGAAGGACAACTGTATATCTCTTTCCATCCTTTTACTTTCTTTCTGTGCCTTTGAAACTAAATGTTCTTCTTATATACAGCATGTTATTGGATTATTTAATTTTAATTTTGTTTGTGTTTATTGACCATCTGCATGGGTTTATGCTAATTTTTCATTTCTTCTATTGGATTATTTTATTTTTTCTTATTATTTTTTGTGTATCAAGGATGCTAAACTTTATCTGTCACATATGTTCAAATATTTTTCCAGATTTTTATTTGTCTTTGAGCTTCAATTTTTTAAATGAAGGGATGTTTATGTAAATCATAAGCCTGACCCTAAATGAATTGCTGAAGATAATTTCTAATTCTTTCCATCTTATTCTCAGACTCTTTTTAGGATCCTTTTCTTGTACATTTCTCAACAATTGATGTCTTTGTTACTTTTTCCCTCTACTCTCCTGGGTATGATGTCATCCACCCCACTGGCTTCCACTCTTCGCTGAATTGCTGCTGCCTTCTACATCTCTATACCCAGCCCCGATACCTTTATGAGCTCTTGTTCTATATGTCCACTTTCCTCAGTGGCACCATCATCCTCCCAGTCTCTTGGGCTAGCAACCTGTAAAATCATCCTTGATATTTCTCCCCATCTAATTTGTCTTCAGTCTTATTGAATGTATTTCCCAATATCTCTACAATCTGTACTGCCCATTTTCGTTTCAGTTGTCACTGCCTTAATTCAGGCTTTCTTGATCTCAAAAAGCTTCTTGCCTGAAATTTTGCCTCTCTACTTTCTCTCAATATCTCCCTCTTTCACTGTCTCTCTTTTGTGCATGCACATGTGCACGCACACACACACACACACACACACACACACACACCCCTTCCCCCAGAATAATCAGTCTGTAAGGCAAATTTGATCCTGCCCCTCCCAGCTTCATGCTTAGAATCTTTCAAAAGGTTATTTTATTTTAGAATTATTTTACTCTATCAGACCCTGATCCTTTTGTTAAGGACAGAGGGATGTTATCTTAGTTTAAAAAATTTTTCATGCCCAGTACAGTGCCTGGCATATAATAGAAACATAATTAATTTTTAATAAAAGAATGACTGGTAACCTTTAGAAGAGTTTATTGAATTTATTAACTAGTTTCATATAAATTTCTTCTTTTTATTGAAGTTACTATTTCATGCTGAATGGAATAATTCATGGAGCTGATTTATTAAAGCAGCATTTGTAAGTTAAAGTCTCCTAACTCTAGTGGATGCTCAGGTGGTGGACAAGCATGACTTAAAACATAGATTTCCTATCATTTCACAAATTGAGTAGACACTTGTTATCACCAAATAAGATACTGAAATGCTTTTAGTGATAATGAATAGGAGGGGAAGTGTATATTTTATTAGACAAGATCCCAAAGAGGCAGCTGACAGGATAAAATGCAGCAATTGGAGTGTAGATTTTGCATAGAAAGCTGTCTTAGATTAAGACATAAAACAGATATTTCATGAGCAAATCTCCTAGAATATCAACAAATGGAATATTCCAAAGCTCTGAACATGTTGTATTTACGAGTATTATATCCTTCTCCCTTCTCATTAAGCAAACAGAGCGATGATAGCCAGTCTGCACTTTGTGTTCCTTCAGTGGGCAGCTACAAAGACTGAACCATGAACAATTGTCATAAGGTGTTAACAGAACCAGTTAATTCAAGGAACAGCCAAAAATAAATACTGCTTAGGTTTCAGCAAAATAGTGATGTAAAACAAAGGTTATATAATGTTCAAAAGGAAATGTGCAACTGATGATTGATACCTTTATTTTGATGCATCAGTGAGAAATACACAGTGAAAAAAATAAAAGAATTGTGATGAGTTTGTATTTATAAAACTAGAATTTCTCTTTTAAACCATTCTTTAGTGACAAGGCAGTAAACCTAGAGAAATAAAGGGACTTTCTCAAGATATCAAACGTTAAGAGTTGGAATTATACAGCTCTTTAATAATAATATTTAGTTAAAATTTATAGAGAACTTTTAATGTTCCAGAAAATATTCTAAGTACTTTTCATGTATTAGTTTATTTACTTCACATATTATGAAGTAGATACCACAGGTATCTACTGAGGTATAGGAGGTTGAATAACTTATCCAAAGTCATAAAATTAATAAATCGTCAAGCTAGGATTCTAACTTAGATAATCTATCTCCAGGTCATGAATTTTTAACCATTATATTTTATCTCCCTTTGTTTGGCTTGATAAATTAAGATTTAGCATTCTTTTTTCAGAGCAGAATATCATATAATTATATTTTGTGGTAACAAAATTCCAGACTTTTAGGGGCTCTCTGTATTTAGCAATCAAAATTAAGATATTTTCCTAGAATATGTTAGCAATCAAAATTAAGATATTTTCCTAGACTATGTTTACATATAACCTATAAATATTTTCCTTGCACAAAACTAAAATATGACTCCCTTTATCCTCAATTTATTGATTTCAGTACTGACATGGATTTGACTCCAGCTTTATTACTTTATGATCTTTGGCAATTTGCCTCATTTCTCTCTACTTAAACTACTTGATTTATTTTAATAAGGAGGGACTTTTCACATACTGTAAGGCTGATCTACAGGGAGATAAGCCAAACTTGAAGTGAATAGGACATCAAACTAGTTCATCATCTAAATGTGGTAGAGGTACCACAGGAAGTAGATTCAGCTCAGGAGGCAAAAGCAGGGATGTGAATGTTATGACCACTGAAAGTACTTGGAAGTTAAACCAATAGTTGGCATCTCAGCAACTTAACACATTCTCAGCTGAATAGACCATGTAATCTAAGAGAAATCTTAAAGTGTTCTATTAGAGATACAAACAGGCAATCTAATTCAGAAAGTCTGTTTACTCATAGCAGACTTAATTTCTTCCTCTTGACACGGAAATGACAGTACCTATCTTGCTTGGTTATTGAGAGGATTTTTAAAAATATTAAAAATATCTTGCATACTTCCAAAAAATAGTGGACTATTTGAGGACTTCAGTGGTCCTCAAATGAAAGCATTTGTAATGATTGAGGAAATTTTTTTGATGTAAAATTGGTCTATAACATTATATA
Source organism: Mesoplodon densirostris (assembly GCF_025265405.1). NCBI lineage: Eukaryota > Metazoa > Chordata > Mammalia > Artiodactyla > Ziphiidae > Mesoplodon > Mesoplodon densirostris. Next base: position 181,987,743 of record NC_082661.1, read on the forward strand.
AATATCAGGTGGACAACATTATAATTTGAAATCTGTATATACTATAAAGTAATCACCACCAAGGTCCAGTTAGCATCTATCGTCATACAGTTGACCCTCTTGACCCGTTTTGCCCACCTCTGAACCCCCTTCCTCTCTGGCAACCACCAATTTGCCTCTGTATTTATGAGTTTCGTTTTATCTTATTTGTTTTTTAGATTTTGTACATAAATGAAATCATACAGTATTTGTCTTTCTCCATCTGACCATTTTCCCTTAGTATAATGCCTACATCCATGTTCCTGCAAATGGCAAGATTTCATTCTTTTTTATGGCTGAGTAGTTGATTGTGCATATATTATATACCACGTCTTCTTTATCCATTTATCCATCAGTGCACACTTAGGTTGTTTCCATACCTTGGCTATTTTAAATGATACTGCAATGAACATAGGAGTGCATACATTTTTTTCTAATTGGTCTTTTTGCATTCTTCAGATAAATGCTCAGAAGTGCAATACCTGGGTCATATGGTAGTTCTTTTTTGACTTTTTTAAGGAACCTCTATACTGTTTACATAGTAGCTGCACCAATTTACATTCCCACGAGCACTATGCAAGGGTTCCCTTTTATCCACATATTCTCCAGCACTTGTTGTTTCTTGTCTTTTTGATAATAGCTATTTTAACAGGCATGAGGTGATATCTCATTGTGCTTTTGATTTGCATTTTCCTAATAAATAATGAGGTTGAACATCTTCTCATGTGCCTGTTACCCATCTGAGTCTCTTCTACAGAAAAAAATGTCTCTTCAGATCTGCTTATTTTTATTTTATTTTTTAAATTTATTATTTTTTATTAACATTTTTAATTTTATTTATTTTTTTATACAGCAGGTTCTTATTAGTCATCAGTTTTATACACATCAGTGTATACATGTGAATCCCAATCGCCCAATTCATCACACCACCACCCACACCCCCCTGCCGCTTTCCCTCCTTGGTGTCCATACGTTTGTTCTCTACACCTGTGTCTCAATTTCTGCCCTGATAAACCAGTTCATCTGTACCATTTTCTAGGTTCCACATATATGTGTTAATATACGATATTTATTTTTCTCTTTCTGACTTATTTCACTCTTTATGACAATCTCTAGATCCATCCACATCTCAACAAATGACCCAATTTTGTTCATTTTTATGGCTGAGTAATATTCCATTGTATATATGTACCACATCTTCTTTATCCATTCATCTGTCGATGGGCATTTAGGTTGCTTCCATGACCTGGCTATTGTAAATAGTGCTGCAATGAACACTGAGGTGCATGTGTCTTTTTGAATTATGGTTTTCTCTGGGTATATGCCCAGTAGTGGCATTGCTGTATCATATGGTAATTCTATTTTCAGTTTTTTAAGGAACCTCCATACTGTTCTCCAAAGTGGCTGTATCAATTTACATTCCCACCAACAGTGCAAGAGGGTTCCCTTTTCTCCATACCCTCTTCAGCATTTGTTGTTTGTAGATTTTCTGATGATGCCCATTCTAAATGGAGTGAGGTGATACCTCATTGTAGTTTTGATTTGCATTTCTTTAATAATTAGTGATGTAGAGCAGCTTTGTCATGTGCTTCTTGGCCATTTGTATGTCTTCTTTGGAGAAATGTCTATTTAGGTCTTCTGCCCGTTTTTGGATTGGGTTGTTTGTTTTTTTAATATTGAGCTGCATGAGCTGTTTATATATTTTGGAGATTAATCCTTTGTCTGCTGATTCATTTACAAATATTTTCTCCCATTCTGAGGGTTGTCTTTTGGTCTTGTTTATAGTTTCCTTTGCTGTGCAAAAGCTTTTAAGTTTCATTAGGTCCCATTTTTTTTTTATTTCCATTACTCCAGGATGTGGATCAAAAAAGGATCTTCCTGTGATTTACATCAAAGAGTGTTTTTCCTTTGTTATCCTTTAAGAGCTTTATAGTGTCCAGTCTTACATTTAGGTCTCTAATACATTTTGAGTTTATTTTTGTGGATGGTGTTAGGGAATGTTCTAATTTCATTCTTTGACATGTAGCTGTCCAGTTTTCCAAGCACCACTTATTGAAGAGACTGTCCTTTCTCCATTGTATATCCTTGCCTCCCTTCTCATACATCAATTGACTGTAGGTGCATGGGTTTATCTCTGAGCTTTCTATGTTGTTCCATTGATGTATGCTTCTGTTTTCGTGCCAGTACCATATTGTCTTGATTAATGTAGCTTTATAATATAGTCTGAAATCAAGGAGTCTGATTCCTCCAACTCTGTTTTTTCCCTCAAGACTGCTTTGGCTATTTGGGGTCTTTTGTGTCTCCATACAAATTTTAAGATTTTTTGTTCTAGATCCGTAAAAAATGGCATTGGTAATTTGATAGGGATTGCATTGAATCTGTAGATTGCTTTGGGTATTATAGTCATTTTCACAATATTGATTCTTCCTGTCCAAGACATGGTGTATCTCTCCATCTGTTGGTATCACCTTTAATATCTTTCATCAGTATCTTATAGTTTTCTGCATACAGGTCTTTTGTCTCCCTAGGTAGGTTTATTCCCAGGTATTTTATTCTTTTTGTTACAGTGGTAAATGGGAGTGTTTCCTTAATTTCTCTTTCAGATTTTTCATCATTAGTGTATAGGAATGCAAGAGAGTTCTGTGCATTACTTTTGTATCCTGCAACTTTACCAAATTCATTGATTAGCTCTAGTAGTTTTCTGGTGCCATCTTTAGGATTCTCTATGTATAATATCATGTCATCTGCAAACAGTGACAGTTTTACTTCTTCTTTTCCAATTTGTATTCCTTTTATTTCTTTTTCTTCTCTGATTGCCATGGCTAGGACTTCCAAAACTATGTTCAATAATAATGGTGAGAGTGGACATCCTTGTCTTGTTGCTGATCTTAGAGGAAATGCTTTCTGTTTGTCACCAATGAGAATGATGTTTGCTGCAGGTTTGTCATATAGGGCCTTTATTATGTTGAGGTAGTTTCCATCTATGATCACTTTCTGGAGAGTTTTTATCATAAATGGGTGTTGAATTTTGTCAAAAGCTTTTTCTGCATCTATTGAGATAATCATATGGTTTTTATTTTTCAATTTGTTAATATGGTGTATCACATTGATTGATTTGCATATATTGAAGAATCCTTGCATCCCTGGATAAATCCCACTTGATCATGGTGTATGATCATTTTAATGTGTTGTTGGATTCTGTTTGCCAGTATTTTGTTGAGGATTTTTGCATCTATATTCATGAGTAATATTGGTCTATAATTTTCTTTTTTTGTAGTATCTTTGTCTGATTTTGGTATCAGGGTGATGGTGGCCTCATAGAATGAGTTTGAGAGTGTTCCTCCCTCTGCAGTGTTTTGGAAGAGTTTGAGAAGGATGGGTGTTAGCTCTTCTCTAAATGTTTGATAGAATTTGCCTGTGAAGCCATCTGGTCTTGGGCTTTTGTTTGTTGGAAGATTTTTAATCACAGTTTCAATTTCATTACTTGTGATTGGTCTGTTCATATTTTCTATTTCTTCCTTGTTCAGTCTTGGAAGGTTATACCTTTCTAAGAATGTGTTCATTTCTTCCAGGTTGTCCATTTTATTGGCATACAGTTGCTTGTAGTAGTCTCTTAGGATGGTTTGTATTTCTGCAGTGTCTGTTGTAACTTCTCCTTTTTCATTTCTAATTTTATTGATTTGAGTCCTCTCCCTCTTTTTCTTGATGAGTCTGGCTAATGGTTTATCAATTTTATCTTCTCAAATAACCAGCTTTTAGTTTTATTGATCATTGCTATTGTTTTTTGTTTCCATTTCATTTATTTCTGCTCTGATCTTTATGATTTCTTTCCTTCTGCTAACTTTGGGTTTTGTTTCTTCTTCTCTCTGTAGTTCCTTTAGGTATAAGGTTAGATTGTTTATTTGAGATTTTTCTTGTTTCTTAAGGTAGGCCTGTATAGCTATAAACTTCCCTCTTAGAACTACTTTTGCTACATCCCATAGGTTTTGGATCATCGTGTTTTCATTGTCATTTGTCTCTAGGCATTCTTTGATTTCCTCTTTGATTTCTTCAAGTGATCTCTTGGTTATTGAGTAGTGTCATGTTTAACCTCCATTTGTTTCTGTTTTTTACGTTTTTTTCCCTGTAATTCATTTCTAATCTCATAGCATTGTGGTCAGAAAAGATGCTTGATATGACCTCAGTTTTCTTAAATTTACTGAGTGTTCATTGTGACCCAAGATGTGATCTATTCTGGAAAATGTTCCGTGAGCACTTGAGAAGAAAGTGTAATCTGCTGTTTTTGGATGGAATGTCATATAAATATCAATTAAATCTCTCTGGTCTATTGTGTCATTTAAAGCTTCTATTTCCTTATTTATTTTCATTTTGGATGATCTGTCTATTGGTGTAAGTGAGGTGTTAAAGTCCCCCAGTGTTATTGTGTTCCTGTCGATTTCCTGTTTTTTAGCTGTTAGCAGTTGCCTTATGTATTGAGGTGCTCCTGTGTTGGGTGCATATATATTTATAATTGTTACATCTTCTTCTTGGATTGATCCCTTGATCTTTGTGTAGTGTCCTTCCTTGTCTCTTGTAACAGTCTTCATTTTAAAGTCTATTTTATCTGATATGACTATTGCTACTCCAACTTTCTTTTGATTTTCATTTGCATGGAATATCTTTTTCTATCCCCTCAGTTTCAGTCTGTATGTGTCCCTAGGTCTGAAGTGGGTCTCTTGTAGGCAGCATATTGATGGGTCTTGTTTTTGTATCCATCCAGCAAGCCTGTCTCTTTTGGTTGGAGCATTTAATCTGTTTACGTTTAAGGTAAATATCAATATTTATGTTCGTATGACCATTTTCTTAATTGTTTTGGGTTTGTTTTTGTAGGTCCTTTTCTTCTCTTGTGTTTCCCACTTAGAGAAATTCCTTTAGCAATTGTTTTAGAGATGGTTTGTTGGTGCTGAATTCTCTTAGCTTTTGCTTGTCTGTAAAGCTTTTTTTTTTTTTTTTTTTTTTTTTTTTTGTGGTACACGGGCCCCTCACTGTTGTGGCCTCTCCCATTGTGGAGCACAGGCTCTGGACTTGCAGGATAAGTGGCCATGGCTCATGGGCCTAGCCGCTCCGTGGCATGTGGGATCTTCCCAGACCGGGGCACGAACCCGTGTCCCCTGCATCGGCAGGTGGACTCTCAACCACTGCGCCACCAGGGAAGCCCTGTAAAGCTTTTGATTTCTCCGTTGAATCTGAATGAGATCCTTGCTGGATAGAGTAATCTTGGTTGTAAGTTCTTCCCTTTCATCACTTTAAATATATTATGCCACTCGCTTCTGGCTTGTATAGACTTCCTGCTGAGAAATCAGCTGTTAACCTTATGGGAGTTGCCTTGTGTGTTATTTGTCGTTTTTCCCTTGCTGCTTTCCATACGTTTTCTTTGTCTTTGACTTTTTCCAGTTTGATTACTATGTGTGTTTCTCCTTGGGTTTATCCTGTATCGGACTCTCTGTGCTTCCTGGATTTGGGTGGCTATTTCCTTTCCCATGTTAGGGAAGTTTTCCACTATAATCTCTTCAAATATTTTCTCAGGTCCTTTCTCTCTCTCTTCTGCTTCTGGGACCCCTATAATGCAAATGTTGTTGTGTTTAATGTTGTCCCAGTGATCTCTTAGACTGTCTTTATTTCTTTTCATCTTTTTTCTTTATTTTGTTCCACAGCTGTGAATTCCACCATTCTGTCTTCCAGGTCACTTGTCCATTCTTCTGCCTCAGTTATTCTGCTATTGATTCTTTCTAGTGTAGTTTTCATTTCAGTTATTTTATTTTTCATCTCTGTTTATTTGTTCTTTAATTCTTCTAGGTCTTTGTTAAACATTTCTTGCATTTTCTCTATCTTTGCTTCCATTCTTTTTCCGAGGTCCTGGATCATCTTCACTATTATTATTCTGAATTCTTTTTCTGGAAGCTTGCCTATTTCCACTTCATTTAGCTGTTTTTCTGGGGTTTTATCTTGTTCCTTCATCTGGTATATAGCCATCTGCCTTTTCATTTTGTCTGTCTTTCTGTGAATGTGGTTCTTGTTCCACAGGCTGCAGGATTGTAGTTCTTGCTTCTGCTGTCTGCCCTCTCGTGGATGAGGCTATCTAAGAAGCTTGTGCAAGTTTCCTGATGGTGCTGCTGGTGGTGGGTAGAGCTGACTGTTGCTCTGGTGGGCAGAGCTCAGTAAAACTTTAATCCACTTGATTGCTTATATGTGGGGCTGGGTTCCCTCCTTATTGGTTGTTTGGACTCAGGCAACCCAACACTGGAGCCTACCTGGGCTCTTTGGTAGGAGTAATGGCCTACTCTGGAATGGCTCACGCCATGGAATACTTCCCAGAACTTCTGCTGCCAGTGTCCTTGTCCCCATGGTGAGCCTCTGCCACCCTCCGCCTCTTCAGGAGACCCTCCAACACTTACAGGTAGGTCTGGTTCAGTCTCACCTCGGGTCACTGCTCCTTCCCCTGGGTCCTGATGCACACACTACTTTGTATGTGCCCTCCAAGGGTGGAGTCTCTGTTTCCCCCAGTCCTGTCGAAGTCCTGCAGTCAAATTGCACTAGCCTTCAAAGTCTGATTCTCTAGGACTTCCTCCTCCAGTTGCTGGACCCCCAGGTTGGGAAGCCTGACGTGGGGCTCAGAACCTTCACTCCAGTGGGTGGACTTCTCTGGTACAAGTGTTCTCCAGTGTGTAAGTCACCCAGCCAGCAGTTATGGGATTTGAATTTACTCTGATTGCTCCCCTCCTACCATCTCATTGTGGCTTCTCCTTTGTCTTTGGATGTGGGGTATCTTTTTTGGTGAGTTCCAGTGTCTTCCTGTCGATGATTGTCCGGCAACTTGTTGTGATTCTGGTGTTCTCACAAGAGGGAGTGAGAGCACATCCTTCTACTTCGTCATATTGGTTCAGGCTCAGATCTCCTTCTTTTTAAATCAGATTATTTGTTTTGTTGTTGAGTTGTATGAGTTCTTTATTATGGATATTTGATGATGATTTCCTTCACTATGCCAAAGCTATTTATTTTGATGTAGTCCTATTTGTTTTCTCTTTTGCTTTCCTTGACTTTGAAGTCAGGTCCACAAAAACATTGTTAAGACCAGTGTCAAACAGTCTATTGCCTATGTTTTCTTCTAGGAATTTTATGGTTTCAGGTCTTACATTCACATTTTTAATTCATTTGGAGTTAATTTTTGTGTATAATGTAAGATAGTGGCCTAGTTTTTTAATTTTTATTTTTGCATGTGGCTGTCCAGTTTTTCCAACACCATTTATTGAAGAAATTGTCCTTTCTCCATTGTATGTTCATGGCTCATTTGTTGTAAATTAATTGTCCATGTATGTGTGGGTTTATTTCTGTGTTCTCATTTCTGCTCCACTGATATTTGTATCTGTTTTTATACTGATACTGTACTCTTTCTTTGATACCATACTGTTTTGATTACTATAGCTTCATAGTATAATTTTAAATCACAGAGCTTGATACCTTCCAGCTTTGTTTTTCTTTCTCAAGTTTGTTTTGGTTATTCAGAGTCTTTTGTGTTTCTAGACAGATTTTTGAGGTGTTTGTTCAAGTCCTGTGAAAAATGCCATTGGACTTTTGATAGGGATTGTATTGAATCTGTCGATTGCTTTGGGCAATATGGACATTTTAACAATATTAATTCTTCCAATTCATGAGCCCACAATTGATTCTCATTTATTTGTGTCTTTTGCAATTACTTTCATCAGTGTTTTCTAGTTTTTAATTTACGGTTCTTTCACCTCCTTAGTTAAATTTATTCTTAAGTATCTTATTCTTTTTAATGCAATTGTAAATAAGATTGTTTTCTTAATTTGTCTTTCTGACAAATAGTCAGACAAATAGTTATTGTATAGAAATGCCACAGATTTCTGTGTATTAATTTTTTATTCTGCAACTTTACTGAAATCATACATTTTTCTAATACTTTTTTGATGGAGTCTTTAGTGCTTTCTGTATATAGTATCATGTCATCTGCAAACTGACAGTTTTACTTCTTCCTTTTCAAATTTTATGACTTTGATTTATTTTCTTCCTATGTCTAGGACTTCCAATACTATACTGAATGAAAGTGGTGTGAGTGGGCATACTTGTCTTGTTCCTGATCTTAGATGAACAGCTTTCAACTTTTCACCATTGAGTATGCTATTAACTTTTGTTTGTCAGATATGGCCTTTATTATATTGAGGTATGTTCCCCCTTTACCCACTTTGTTGAGAGTTTTTATTGTAACTGAATATTGAACTTTGTCAATTGCCTTTTTCTGCATCTATTGAAATGATCGTATGATATTTTTCTTTCTATTGTCAGTGTTGTGTATGAGATTGATTGATTTGCGAGTATGTTGAACCATTCTTGCTTCTCTGGAATAAATCTCTGGAATAAATCTCAGTTGATTATGGTTTACGATCCTTTTAAAGTATCCTTGCATTCTGTTTGTTACTATTTTGTACAGGATTTGTGCATCTATGTTCATGAAGGATATTGGTGTGTAAGTTATATTTTTTGTGGTGTTCTTTGTCTGGTTTTAGTATGTGGGCAATGCTGGCTTCGTAAAATAAGTTTAGAAGTGTTTTCTCTCTTCAACTTTTTGGAAGAGTTTGAGAAGGATAGGCATTAAATCTTTGAATGTTTGGTAGAATTAACCAGTGAAGCTGTTTTGTCCTGAACTTCTGTTTATTGGGAGGTTTTTGATTACTGGTTCAATCTCCTTACTAATAAGCAGTCTCTTAAGATTTTCTGTTTCTTCATGATTCATCCTTGGAAAATTGGTTTCTAGGAACTTTCTTCTAGGTATCAAATTTGTTGATGTATAATTGTTTGTAGTAGCTCTTAGGATTCTTTGTATTTCTGTGGTATCAGTTTTAATTTCCCCTCTTTCATTTCTGCTTCTATTTACTTGAGCTCTCTCTCTTTTTCTTGGTTATCTTGGTTAGTTTTTCTAAAGGTTTGTCAATTTTGTTTATCTTTTTAAAAACCAGCTCTTAGTTTGACTGTTCTATTGTTTTGGGTTTTCAGGGGTTTTATTTTTGGTCTTTTTTTCCCACTTATTTCTGCTCTGATTGTTCTTATTTCCTTCCTTCTACTAACTTTGGGTTTTGTTCTTCTTTTCCTAATTCCTTTAGATGTAAGATTAGATCATTTATTGGAGATTTTTCTTGTTACTTGAGGTAAGTCTGTATTGCTTTGAATTTTCCTCTTAGAACTGATTTGCTTCATCCCATAGATTTTGGTCTGTATTCATTTATCTCTAAGTATTTTTTAAATTTTTCTTATTTTATTTCTTCATTGACTCATTGGTTGTTGAGTAGCATGTTGTTTAATCTCCCGCATATTTGTGGTTTTTCCTGTTTTCTTCTTTTAATTGATTTCTAGTTTCATACCATTGTGGTTAGAAAGATGCTTGACATGATTCCCATTAAATTTATTGAGACTTATATTGTGGCCTAACATGTAATCTATTCTGGAGAATGTTCACATTCACTTGGGAAGAATGTGTACTCTGCTGCTTTGGGATGGAATGTTCTGTATATATCTATTATACTTTTACTCTCAGTCTGTGTGTGTCTGTAGTTTTGAAGTGAGCCTCTTGTAGGCAGCATATAGATGGAAGATGGGTCTTTTTTTTTCAAATTTATTTAGCTTCCCTATATCTCTTATTTGAGGCATTTAGTCCATTTACATTTAAAGTGATTATTGATAGGTAGGTACTTACTGCATTTTGTTAATTGCTTTCTGGCTGGTTTTGTAGTTCCCCTCTGTTTCTTCTTCTCTTTCTCTCTTCCTTCGTGTGTGGCTTTCTTTAGCATTATGTGTAGGTCTCTTTCTCTCTCTCTCTCTTATTTTTTTTTGTATTTACTATAAGTTCTTGCTTTGTGGGTACCATGAAGTTCACATATAACATCCTATTTATAAAAAAAATCTGTTTTAAGTCAGTGACAACTTAAATTTATACATATTCCAGAAATTTACATTTTTACTCCCCCAATTTTATATTTTTATGTTACCTTCTACATCTTTTTATTTTATGCATTCCTTAATTAACTATGTAATTTTAGTTAATTTTATTACTTTTGTCTTTTAACCTTCATACTTGCTTTATAAGTGATTGATCCATTACCTTTACTGTATATTTGCCTTTTCATTGAGATTTTTACTGCTGTGTTTTCCTTTTTTAACTACTGCCATTTATTTTCAGCTTAAAAAGTCCTTTTAACATTTCTTTTAAGGCAAGTCTAGCAGTGATAAACTCCTTTAGATTTTGTTTGTCTGGAAAACTTCTAATTTCTCCTTCAATTCTGTATGATAACCTTGCTAGATAGGGAATTCTTAGTGGAAAGTGTTTTCCTTTTCACACTTTTAATATGTCATGGCACTCCCTTCTGGCCTGCAATGTTTCTGCTGAGAACTCTTCTGATAGACTTACAGGATTTCCCTTGTACTTAACAAGTTGTTTTTCTTGTTGCTTTTAAGATTCTCTTTCTTTAACTTCTTCTGTTTTAATTATAATGTATCTTGGTGTGGACCTCTTTGGCTTAATTTTATTTGGTGCTCTCTGGGTGTCCTAGACCTGGATGTTTGTTTTCTTCCCTATATTAGGGAAGTTTTCAGCCACTATTTCTTAAAATAAGTTTTCTGGCCCTTTCTCTCTTTTCCTTCTGGGACCCTTAAAATGGAAATGTTATTGCACTTGATGTCCCCAAATCTGTAAGGTAGCTTCACTTAAAATTTTTTTTTTCTGCTGTTTGAGTGAGTTCCATTGCATTGTCTTCAGCTCACTAATCCATTCTTCTGCTTCATCTAGTCTGCTGTTCAGCCCCTCTAGTGTACTTTTCACTTCAGCTCTGTACCTTCTGTTCAGTGCTTTCTTATCCTTTCTAACTCTATTGAAGTTCTCACTGTGTTTATCCATTCTTCTTCTGAGTTCTGTGAGCATTTTATAACCATTACTTTAAACTCTTTATCAAGTAAATTGCTTATCTCCATTTCATTAAGGTCTTTTTTGGGGGTTTTGTCTTTGTTCTTTCATTTGGGACATATTACTCTGTCTCCTCATTTTGCCTGAATCTCTGTGTTTGTTTCTATGTATTAAGCAAATCAGCTACCTCTTCTAGTCTTAAAGGAGTGTCCTTGTGTAGGAGGTGTCCCGTGGGGCCCAGGAGTGCAGTTTCATCTGGCCTCTAGAGTTTGGTGCCCAAGGGGAGTCCCCTATGTAGGCTGTGTGCACTTGCCTGCTGCAGTGCAGGGGTGGGTGGGGCTCTTGTGCAGAAGTGAAGGCATTTTTGATTGTCCCAATGACCTAGGAACAGTCCTGGATTTTTGTGGGTGGGAACCTGAGATGCTTAGTGTTCTGAAATGCCCAGAATAATTTTATACCACTAGGAGCTTCTCCATTCACTGCTGTTCACTTCTTTTTGAGAAACACTGGAGAAAGCTAAAGAATTATAGCTATTTTATTACTATGAATTCTGGCATATGGATGAAAGTTCCTTGAATTTCTTTTGCCTAAGGTGGGAATTGGCTCTTCATTCTGTGATCTGTGGTTCTCTTCCTCTTCTTCTCTTCAATTATAAGTTGAAGACTATAAGTAATGGAGACAATTATTCTGTCTCTTTTATTATTTCTCTTTTCTGGTCTCAACAATGGAAGTTCCTGCAGCTGTGTTGCTAGTCCTTTGTTGATCCGAAACATCTTGAAAAGCTTGTTATGTGCCCTTGCTGTCATAGTCCTCACCATACTGCCTTCTCTGGACATATTCTTATTTTTTACTGTTTTGTTTAAAATGTATGCCCTTATTTTAGTACACTATACCATATGGAGTAGCACCTGCACAATATACCGTGACCTTACTGTTTACTTTGACCTTTAGTATTAACTTACAAATCATTTCAGCTATTGCTAAATGTAATTTGTTCATCTAAAGTTTCACAATATACATTCACACCCAACTGAGTCTCCACATAGTACAAATGCTCTTCCAAATTTTGAGGATTCAGAGATGAAATGAAGAGGGGGAGAAAAATAAACTAATAGTCTAAGAGTAGCTCATTCTATGAGAGTGATAATCAGGCAAGATTTCTTTGAGGGAAGCATACAAGTTAGTGGAGGCGCTTTTGGGGAGGAGCAGATTGGAAGAATGCAGATTAGCTAGGAGGATGAAAGGACATGTGTAACTGCAAGGGGGCATTTGAGATCATGATGAGTATGAAGAGAATGCTAACATATGTGCTGTTTCTACAGCATTCATGGTTTTATATGCATGAGGAATGGGAGCAGTGACTGGCAGTGTTGAGGGGCAGATCAGGCAATGCATTATGTGCCATTTTAACGAGTTTGGAAACCATCTTCTTATTTATGAGGAAATATTGAATCATTTTAAGCAACAATATGTCATACTCAGTTTCTAGCTGAAGTGTAGGAAGTATTTTGGGGGTGTGGGAGCAATATGGGAGACCACAAATCCTGTTAGAAATCTCTAGCCAAAATGGTAGAGATATTGAGGGCCTAAATAAATCATGAATGGGAGAATCTGGAATTGAGAGAAGTTTAGGAAGTAGAATAAGCAGAATGTGAGGACAGATTGGATGTGGGAGTCAGAGAAAGAGTGATCAAAGATAACTTCAATGTTCTGCCTAGCTGGAGGTTGTTATATTCCAGAAAGGTAGAAAATGCAGGGAGGTGTGGTTTTAGGGATGTAGGGGAACTGAGGAGATTGTAAGAGCTGCTGCTATGCCCAAACACCTCCACAATGCATGTGTACATTTAGGTGTCAGAACTATAATTTTAACTGCTTTGTTTAAAATGGCATATACTCCATGGGTGAATGGGTATTTTACAATTAACAATATACCAATATTATTCATTATATTAAAAGAATTACAGAGCAAAATCATATGAAACACGAACATGGAAAGCGTTTGATAAAAATCAGTAGCCATTCTAGGTAAAAACATATGTATAGTAGGAATAGAAGAAAACTTCCTAAGTATACCAAAGATCTTCTAACACCAAACTAAAAGAATCACATAATAAGAAATGTTAAAGACTGATCCTCTAATATGACACAAATCAAGGATGCTTTCTATCATCATGATTATTCTACATTGTTTGGTATATATGGTCAATAACAGGTAAATGAAATAAGTCTTATAAATAATGGAAGAAAAGAAATTAATAATTAATTACAAGTGATTTGATGGTAAATCTAAACAACTCAAATGAAACCTATTAGGAGAACAAAAAATGAGAATTTAGTGAGGAGCCCAGATACAAGAAAACATTAGCAAAGTAAAATGTTAATAATTGAACAATAAAGTCTCTTCACACTAGCAACAAAAACAAAATAAGTAGGAGTACTTGAAATAATTACATACATAAACCTATATTTTAAAAATTATTCATGGAGATAAGAATTGAATAACTAGAAATAAATACTATGTTTCTACATGGGAAGGCTTAATATCATAAAGATATCATTCCTAGTCAAATAAATTTATAAGTTTAATGCAATTTTAGTCAAAATACCTGATTTCAAACACACAGACACACATATGCATGTACACACACACAGACACACAACAATTCTAAAATTTATGTAGAAGAATAAATGTTTGAGAATTTCCAAATGAGTCAAAGTGAGTTTGAGGAATGAAGATTTTATTCAAGTTCAAACAAGAAGAAAATGACATGAGGTGAGTGTCTTTACATAATGCATAGTGGTTCAGGTGACTAAATACTAATGACCTGCTGCTGTAACAGCCAGAAGTACCGTATTCATGCTGCAAGAAATAATTTGATTTCAATAAAGCAGCATTGCCTATCAACTTAAACATAAAATTTTTCAAAATAATATTTGTTTTAAAATTTTGACTTTATTAGTGAATTTGTTTTCTTTTTATAGTTTTAAATGAGCTGTGAGCAAATAACTCATTCTAGATTTTTGGTTATAAATAATTGTGTAACATTTTTTATACTCAAAAGTAATTAAGTAACCCTGGGAGTGCTAAGAAAATATTCTTCTATAAAGTAGTCTAAAGGTAGTTTGAATATCTGTTTATTAGAAAGTAACTCTTGGTCTTGAACAGACATATGTCTTTCGAATATGACTGCCTACGATAAATCTGTCATTTTTCCTAGCACTGGGCATACTTGAGTGTCTATAATAGACCTAACCCTTCTTCTTCAAGAGTTTACATTCTGTAGAGGATAATCCAATAAACAAATAGACACATATATAAATTATGTATCAGCATTAATTTCTATGAGGAAAATAAAACAGGCTCACAAGATAGAGGACAGCTGTGGAGGCAGAACAGCTAGATCCACGGATAGGGAAGGCTTGTCTGAAAAGGCGATGTTTAAACTTAAGTGATAAGATGGAACCAGACAGGCAACAATTTGGAGAAATAGTTTCCAGGCAGAGACCACAGTTGGGACCAAGGCCCCGAGGGAAAAATTGTGTTACATTTAAAGAACAGTAAGATGAGTGTCAGGGTGGAGCCCAGTGTACCCAGTAGTGATGATGGTGTAGTATGAGATAAGGACAGAAAGTGCTGGACCATGTAAGACGTGGTAGAGAGTTTTGATTTTATTCCAAGTGTAATAGAAAACCACGGGAATGTTTTATCAGGGGGATTATATAATCTGATTTACATTTTTTTTTTTTTTTTCTTTTTTGCGGTATGCGGGCCTCTCACTGTTGTGGCCTCTCCCGTTGCGGAGCACAGGCTCCGGATGCGCAGGCCCAGCGGCCATGGCTCACGGGCCCAGCCGCTCCGCGGCATATGGGATCCTCCCAGACCGGGGCACGAACCCGTATCCCCTGCATCGGCAGGCGGACTCTTAACCACTGCGCCACCAGGGAGGCCCTGATTTACATTTTTTAAAGATCACCCTGGTTGCTCTACGAAGTCTCTGGGTTTTATAGGAAGAGGGTAAATGTGGGAGTAGGGAGACCATTTGGAGGCACTGACATATGCATATATCCCTGAGACCATCATTAAAACAGAACAACAATTTCTAAACCCCTCAAGTTTCCTCATGACCCTTTGTAATTCACATATCTTTCCAACCCTTTTCCCAGGCAACCACTGATCTGCTTTCTATCACTACTGATTAGTTTGTATTTTCTAGAATTTTATACAAATGGAATCATACAGTATGCAATTTTATTTTGACCAGGCTTTCATCACTTAGCATAATGCCTTATAAATTCATCAGTGTTTTTACATGCATCAATATTTGTTCCTTTTTATTGTGGAATAGTATCCATATGGATATATGGATATGGATATTTCATAATTTATTTATCCATTCACCTTTTGACAGATGTTTGGCTTGTTTCCAATGTTTGATTATCACAAATAAAGCTGTTATGAACATTCATGTACAAGTTCTTTCGTAGACATGTTTCATTTGTCTTGGATAAATACCTAGGAATGAAATGGGTAAGTTATATGATAGATATATGTTTAACTTTTTTTTAACATCTCTATTGCAGTATAATTGCTTTTCAATGGTGTGTTAGTTTCTGCTTTATAACAAAGTGAATCAGCTATACATATACATATATCCCCATATCTCCTCTCTCTTGCATCTCCCTCCTACCCTCCCTATCCCACCAATGTAGGTGGTCACTAAGCACCGAGCTGATCTCCCAGTGCTATGTGGCTGCTTCCCACTAGCTATCAATTTTACATTTGGTAGTGTATATATGTCCATGCCACTCTTTCACTTTGTCCCAGCTTACCCTTCCCCCTCCCCATGTCCTCAAGTCCATTATCTAGTAGGTCTGCATCTTTATTTCCATCCAGTGGCTTCTCTTGTTGTGGAGCACGGGCTCTAGGTGCATGGGCTTCAGTAGTTGTGGCACATGGGCTCAGTAGTTGTGGCTCGTGGGCTCTAGAGCACAGGCTCAGTAGTTGTGGTGCATGGGCTTAATTGCTCTGCAGCACGTGGGATCTTCTTGGACCAGGGCTCAAACCTGTGTCACCTGCATTGGCAGGCAGATACCCAAGCACTGTGCCACTAGGGAAGTCCCAGACATATATTTTTAAAAGTGTGATTTTACTCATTGAACACAGTATTCCATGTGTGATTTAAAGAACAGGAATATCCAATTAAATTTATGAAACACGTTGCCTGGCTGGTCTGCAATGTGCTGAGTACTTCACCAAGGACACATCACTTGTTATGGTAGGTATTATATACCTTTGAATGCAGAATAAATAAACTGGACTTGTTAGCATTCACAGCACACTATTTAACCACATTGAACTTACTATCAAACCTCTGGATCTATTCTTTTACATTTTTGCTGATGAGACATAGCTGTTTTATTCTCAGTTTAGGCAGTATATTTCATAAACCTATTATATTTAATACATTTCAAAAGAGAATTTGTGATGGCTTATCACGAGAGCAACAAATACAATAAAAAAACTAAATTAAGCATACTGAAGCTAGAACCAAGTAAGCAAGAGTGATGAGATAATACTCATAGAAAGCCTAGACTAAAGGAAGCTTCTAAAAATGAGTTTCTCGATAGCTTAAGTCAAATGGATATGAGAGGTAATATAACTCTTATTAACAAATGCAAGAAAGCATATCAGAGCACATGAAAAGTAAAACTTCTTTCTAATTCAACTCTCAAAGGAAAAAACTTAGGCCCAGAAAGAAAATAACTGCCTGCTGTCTGTCTGGCTCTTTACATAGTTTTCTTTTTCTTTTCTTTTCTTTTCTATTCTTTCCTTTTCCTTTCTTTTCCTTTCTTTTCTTTAAGAAAACAGATGCAGAGACTTCACTCTTACTGAGAGAGGCGTTTTGGGCTAAGGGACACTGGCCTAATTATTCCACTGAGTTGGACATGAGTCCTCCAAGTACAGGAACAAGCTTTTGGCTCCTATCACTGATGGGGATGGGCACCAACCTAAGATTTCTGAGGCTAGAAAACAGTTTTTACATATTTACGAAAATTATCGTTATCCTTTTTTTTTACCTTTTATGCCTGCACTGTTTAGGGTTTGCTGTTTTTATTACCTTTAATTTTAGCCCATACTTTTTCCAGTCACCTCTCTTCTGTATGCCTGTGTTTTGGTGGTTTGGTCTCTATTAACATAGACTCATGACACATTTATCCGTAAACCCTTAGTAGTTATGACCATTCAAAATGCTTCCCAATCATTTGAAAGATCCATGGTGAATGTGGTCTCAGGAGAGCCTTAGGCTTTCCTTGGACTTATCTGTGGGTGGAAGGAACAGTGTTTGTTCTGTGAGAAAAGTTAGAATAATTTAATTTTGGTCCCTCTACCCAGGTTTAGTTCCTTATAAAATTACAAATTTGGTAAGCAAGCCAAATTTTTTAACACTATTTTGAGAAATCTTTGTATATATGTCTTGTGTTTAAGTTTATACCATAGTATAATGGTTAGGAGCTTGGATTCTAGAATCAGATGACCTGGCTTTGGATTCCAATTCTCGTACTCATATCTCGTGTGTGATATTCAGTGACTTATTTATCTCTCTGAACCTCTACTGAAATGGGGTTGATAATAACGTCAACTATGTCTTAGGGTTGTTGCAAAGAGTATATGACTTAATATGTAAAACAATGGCTGGCACATCCTAAATGCTATGTCATTAGGAATTGTTATTTATGTCATGTTCTAACTTCAGCATTTAATGCTTTAAGATTTTTCCTTCTCTCTTTTACTCCTCTGTTTCTCAAAAGCACTCATATAGCCAAATATCTAATTATTTGATAGCTCATCATTGAACATTTCTTTTTACTATATCAGAATGATCTTTTTCTTAACTAATTCTCCATTTCATTGCTTTGAAATAGTCCAAAGTACCCTTGTGAATGGTTTAAGATAAGGAGTGTCACATAATCCATTCAAATTAGAAAATAAAAAGTAGGATAGCTGAAAAAAACTTTTTTGGCACTCTGCACCACTCAGTTAATACATACTTTTCTAGTTGTTCCCACTATACTGATAACATTTCATTCCTTCTCGCTGCTCGTGGTACCAACACACAAATGTACATTTCTTTTCTTGGAAAATAGATTTTATAACTCATTCAAAACATTACCTCCTGCTGAGAATGATGGTCATTTTCAAGGGACCAACTGTTTAGAACTCCAGCTAGTATTTTTGGACTGTTATCTGGATCTATCAATTCCTCTTAGCAATTTGAGTTACAGATGAATAAGTGAAAGCAGTGGTTTGAATTTTCTGATGAAAATAAACATGTCAGAACATCTTACATTCTACTCCTCCTAAATTACCATTATTGCTTGTTTGAATCACCAAGGATACAGTCGAAGAGTATACTATAAAAAAAGGAGTCTCAAGACAAAGAGTGAAAAAAATCCATTAAAATAATTAAATTTAGTCTTGAAAAAAAGATATTTTAAACTAAATGATCTGTTCTTTTTCTTTATTTAAAAAAAATAAAACTGAAGACTAGCTGTGTCGGGGATCCTCAAGACCACCAGGTGTTATGATTTGCTAGGAGGACTCACAGGACGCAGGATATAGTTGTACTCATGGGCTATTTATTACACTGAAAAGATACAAAGCAAAATCAACAAAGGAAGAAAATGAAAGGGATAGAGTTTGAAACCAGGCTTAAACTTCCAGGAGTCCTCTCCCAGTGGAGTCACACAGAACACATTTAATTTTTCCAGTGACAAATTGCGAAGGCATGTATGAAATGTCTACCAGGGAAGCTTGGCTGAATCTAAAAGTCCACAGTTTTTATTGGGAACTGGCCATGTAATCAAGCTTCTGCTTTTAATATATGCCAAAATTCTAGACTCCCAGAAAAAAAGCAGGTCTTCAGTATAAACCATATTGTTTGTATATCACTTAGGCACAGTGAACTACACTTATTTATTAGGGAAAACTTAATATCAGTCTGTGGGGGGGGGGAGCTGCTTACCATTCAAGTTTTTGATTCCAGCCAAAGGTCAATCTTGCAAATAGGACTTTTTAGGGATAGCAGTCTCAGGTCTGCTATGTTAACTCTTTTTGCACACAAACTGAATCTAGCATATTTCTAAATCTATATAATCTTTGAAAATTTTGTTTTCATGACAACCACTATAGAGCAGGTTTATGTCTGAAAATAACTGAGGAGAGCAATACAGATGTTATATTATAGAAGTTTAATAAAAATTAATATATTCAGTGCCCCTTTGGAAAAAATTAGCCATGATTATCTCCCTCTAATTATTTATGAAAGGAGTGATACTCTCATAAAACTTCTCAGAGATTGTACAATAAAAAAAAATAAAGTTTATGAATAGTCATAAATGGGCAGCTATGAAGTATGCTGGGTGCAGAACAAAGGATTTGATGTTCATTCTCATTACTAGGAGAGCAGGGGACAGAGTGCTGCCAGAAGTGACACTGAGTGAGGACACAGATGAGCGTTTGTAGACATGATGCTGGGATTCACTAATGAGGAGTTAGGGCAGCTGGCAATAACCAGGGCCAAAGTCACTAAGTCCAATGATTTAATAAACTAAACAAAACAAAAAATTCAAGAGGAATCTGCTTGAAAGATGAAACCAGGGAGTTTCGGGGTTTCAGGGTTTCAATATTCTGGAAGCCACTTTAAAAGCTTGTAGTGTATTCTTTCTTTTTCTTTGGGTGAACCATGGAAATGTATCTAAGATAAAGAACATTTTTCACATACACACACAGCTAATTACAGCAGGCAATATTAAAGAAAAAATTAAATCAGATGCCATGGGAAGGTCAAAGAGCACACTTTTGCCTGAAAATATCCACAAATGTCAGTATCAACAGATGAGAAAGAAAAACAATACATACACAGTCTTGCTTAAAAAAAATTCTGGCATCTTTGATTGCAGATGTCTTTTATCAGTGTCATAAGGAAGATAAAATTTTTTGGCCAGTTCAATGCAATCATTGTTTAATGTCCATTATTTTTTCATAGGAGATCTGGGAGTGGGAGGTAGTGAATCCTACTTAGTGATTAAGAGCATGGATTTTGGAATCAGAGAGATCTTAGTTGAAAGCTTATCATTCAATATGCTAGCGTTGTGACTATTGATGGGCAACACATCTCTATGCCTCAATTTGATCATCTTAAAGTGAGAATTATGCTGAAAATTAAATAAGGTATTTATGAAAGGTGCTTGTCTGTGTCAGGTGCAAAGTATCTATGCAATAAATGGTTCCTGTTGTTGCTGTTGCTACTCTACAGTAGCTGCTATAGGTGTAGTCCCTAGCTTTGATGCTGAAAACTCAGCCTCTGTGCACCAGTGCCTAACTGAATCTCAGAGACAGAGTTTTGGGTGAAGTAGAAAAAAATAGTTTTATTGCTTTCCCAGGCAAAGTGGGACACAGCAGGCTCATGCCCCTCAAAGCTGTGTGTCCCAACCCGGGAGGATTTGGTGAGGAATTTTATAGCAATGGTTCAAGTGTGGGGTTGCTGATAAGATCAGGGTGTGTGCAGAGCCTGCACTTCTTTAATCTGATCTCAGGTGGTCTCTTCTTAAGGAGCTTCTCTGGTTCCTTTAATCTGGCCTCAGGTAGTCTTCTCTGGAATGAAGAATGCTAACATCTTCCATTTGTTGGGGGTTTTAGTTCCATAAAGCAGTGGTCCCCAACCTTTTTGGCACCAGGGACCATTTTCATAGAAGACAATTTTTCCACGGACCCGGGGGTGGGGGGGATGGTTTCAGGATGATTCAAGCGCATTGCATTTATTGTGCACTTTATTTCTATTATTATTACGTTATAATGTATAATGAAATAATTATACAACTCACCCTGATGCAGAATCAGTGGGAGCCCTGAGCTTGTTTTCCTGCAACTAGATGGTCCCATCTGGGGGTGATGGGAGACAGGGACACCCGAAGTGTGTTGCTTATGTCTAGCCTACTCTGTGAACTCGCTTTGGTTGCTGTCACTGCAGAAAACCCTGCTTCACAAAGATAGGATGTTGGAAATGGAAGCAGGCTTTTCAGTGCTTTTGTGGCCATCTCAGGATATTCCACCTTGAGTTTAATTCAGATCGTATGGAGATTTGAAGTTGTGTCAAACATACTTTTAAGGCCACTGTCATTTGCGATCTCAAGAAGTTGATCCTCTTCTAGCACAGGCAAAGTCGATTCACCTGGTTTATTCACAAATGGGTCGTGGATCCATTCCTTCCTAGTTCGGGGGTCTTTTGTGGTTGGGAAGTAATGCTCAAACTCTTTTGAAAGCTGAGATAGGTGATCATGCATCAGCTGGTAGAAAGAAGGCCCTGGCTCATTCTCTTTCAAAATCTCTGCTGATGTTTCAAACGTGTCAAAAATCCCAGTGTTCATTCATCGCCCTCATAATTCCAGTTTGGCTTTGAATGCACCCTCTTTATCTGCCGACTTGAACACAGTTGTCATTCTCCCCTGAAGTGACAGATTGTGTTCGTTGAACAGGCTGAATATGTCACACAAGTAAGCAAGTTTTGTGACCCATTCTGTGGCAGTGAAATGTGCTGCCAGTGGTGACTGTTTTTCTAAAAGAAATCTCTGGAGAGGCTCTCGAAACTCAAACTGTGGCCAATGATCTACCTTTAGAAAGCCATCTCACTCCTGTGTATAAGAGAAGACGTGTGCTCTGCATCCATCTCCGCACAGAGCTACACGAACAGACGTGAGTTAAGGCCATGTACTTTAACGTGGCTGATAATTTTAATCACATCCTGCAAAACGTTGTTCAGTTCAGGTTGCATTTTTCAGCTAGCCAGCATTTCGCTATGGATGACACAATGCACTGACTCACATTCAGAAGCGACCTCTTTGACCCGAGGAGTGAAACTAAAAAGCCGTCCAGTCATGGCAGCCGCTCTGTCCGTGCATATACCTGCACAAAATGACCAATTCGGTTTTCCTGATATGTAATCATTCAAAGACTTGAATAGTTCTGCATCTGTGGTGTTGGTTGGCAACAAAAGTGCACATAACATATCCTCAGGCACATCCTCCTGAAAAATATATCACACAAAATCAAGCATTGTTGCCTTGTTGTCAACATCGGTAGACTCGTCAACCTGGATTGTGTACCACGGTGACTCATTAATCCTCTCTAACAACTGTGCCTCAGTATCCTCTGCTATTTCATCAATTCATCTAGTTATGGTGCTAGCCGAAAGAGGAACACGTAACACCTTTTGAACTGCAGCCCTCCTAAAAGTTCACGACAAATGCCCTTAGCAGCAGGCAGGATTAACTCTTCACCAATAGTAAAGGGCTTCTTAGCTTTAGCAATGCAGTTAGCCACTAAGAATGATGCTCTCAGTGCAGACACATTTGATGAAGTAGTGGACTTCAATAACTGCTTCTGTTCTTCGTGTTCATGTTTTTTTCTTTTGAAAAACTCCAAAGCCTTGTCTTTTAATGCAGGGTGCTTGGTCTCCAGGTGGCGAAGCGGTTTTGAAGGTTTCATGGCTTTGTTGGATAGCCGGTCGTCACATCTTATATAGAGCGGGCTTGGAGAATGTGAATCACCTGTTGCAATGAACCCATAATTTAAGTAGGACTCTAGGTATTTTCTTTTAAATGCAGCTTTCTTTTTGTTGGCAGCCTTAGAGTCTTCTCCTGTCTCATCATTGGGTCTTTCCCCCTTTTCAAAGAAGCTCTCCAGTGACATTTGTTTTTTACTCATTTTGGCTAGGGGTAGCTTGTGGGCTTACCAAAACTGTGACTGAGACAAGTGTGCAGTGTGGGAAAGAGGCATGGACGGAAGTGGCAAATAAAATATGGGTGGGCCACATGTGGACTAAAATAAGTGTCAGATTCTAACTTAAAGCCTGCCACCAGCTGCAGCTGTACAATTCAAGTACATCACCTCACTTGCCACTAGAAAGCCTGCCACCAGATGCAGCTTAATTGTCACTTACCACTCAATGATAGGGGTTTGACATGAGTCTGCAAGCAGTTATTTATTATGGTCTCTGTGCAGTCAGACCTCTCTGCTAATGATAATTTGTATTTGCAGCTGCTCCCCAGCACTAGCATCACTGTCTCAGCTCCATCTCAGATCATCAGGCATTAGATTCTCATAAGGAGTGAGCAACCTGGATCCCTTGCATGCACAGTTCACAGTAGGGTTTGCACTCCTATAAGAATCTAATGCTGCCACTGATCTGACAGGAGGCCGAACTCAGGTGGTAAGGTGAGCAATGGGGAGTGGCTGTAGATACAGATGAAGCTTCGCTCACTCACCCACTGCTCACCTCCTTCTGGTACCGGTCCGTGGCCTGGAGGTTTGGGACCCTTTCTGTAAAGAGCTCAAAGATATTGTTATATGTATCCCTTGAGGTGGAACCAGGACCCTGCCCCAAGGCTGCACTGTTGTTTCTTGGCTGCTCCTCCCTTGTCTCTGAATCCCCTCCTTTCCCTGATTAGCAACTGTTTGAATCTCCCCTTTGGAACTCAAGGAAGTTCATGGAGGCTGGAGTCTATTCCCTACAAATAAGAAATAAGGGACAGAAAGGAGCCCCACAGGGTCCTGCTCAGTTTCACCTTTAAGGACCATATATGGTGAAAGAGACATGCAACTAAATTATTGAAGTATTCAGTGTACAGTGATAAAAGTTGATGTGAGGTGCAGAATGGAACAGAAGTGAAAGATACTATTTTGCCTTTCCAAAGATACTAACCTCCTCTGCAAAACCTATCCTACATGAAAGAGGAAAGGAACTCTTTTCTTTGGAGAGGAAGTGAACTCACTGCAGTCCTGAAATTTACAAGTGAAAGTTCTGTAGGTGAAGGAGGGAAAGGACATTCCAAACAGAATTTGTTTTTGGGTAATGATAAGTAGTTGATATTGATGGATTGTAAGATATGAATGTGAGAGGTAGTAAAAGAGACAAGTAGAAAACCAAAACCTAACCAAAATGAAGTAAAAATCACTGCTTGGAAAAAAAAAAGTGAATTATGGATTGTAAGAATATACAAATGATTGCAACACATTTATGTTTTTTAAATGTGGCACATTTAAATTAAGTATAGAAATTTTACATGTTGAAGTTTGATGTGTTTTGAGAAATACAAGCACTGGTGTAAGTCACACTCCTAACAGGGTATAGAATAGCGATAGAGATACAGAGTATTTTCAATGAAAAATTAAGTTCATTTGGGCCCCCTTGCAGTCACCCCTATGTGCTGCACACCCTCAGGCTGATTTCTTTTACCATACCTTTTAGCCCAGTTTAGAGTTTCATATATATGAAATGTGGAAGCTTTCTTTCACTTAGCAAAATATTTTTGCAATTCCTCCAAGTTGATGCCTATACCAGTAGTTTGAACATTTTAATAATTGAGTAGTGCTCCTTTGAATGAATACACTACAGATGTGTCCTTTCTCATGCTGATGGACTGTTGAGTAGTTTCTGGTTTGGGTTTGTTCAATTCTTTTTGTTGACATATATTTTAATTTCTCTTAAACACATACTAAGTGGAATTGTCTGGTCGTAGATATATATTTAATCTTATAAGATGTTGCCAAAGCTTTTTGCAAAAAGGTGGTACTATTTTACACTTTCACTGGCATTGAAGAGAGTTCCAGGTTGTTTCACAACCTTGCCAACATTTGATGTGGTCAGTTTTTTAAATTATAGTCATTTTAGTGGAGGTTGAAATGGCATTTAGTCTATAATGTTATTTGGTATGGGTAAAAAACAAAAATGATCATTTTTCATGTGTTTATTGGCCATTATCCTCTTTTGCGAAGTATTTGTTCAAAAAATGTTTTGCCCATTATCATTGTTTTTATTTGTCCTCTTATTATGTTGGAGTTATATATTCTTCATACAAGTCTGTTGTTAGATGTATGTACTGTGAATATTCCAATTTGTGGCTTGTCTACTCATATTCTTCTTATAAGCACTTTAATTTGTCAGTACTTTATGTATCATGTCCAATAAATTTTTGCCTTCTCTAAGATTGAAAATATGTTATGTTTTCTTCAAGAACCTTGCTGCTCCTGTATTTTATATTATGAATCATTTCAAATTAATTTTTGCATGTGGGGTGAGAAAGGATTTGAGGTTCGTTTTTAAAAATATGGTTTTCTAGTTGTTGCAGCACCATTTATTGAAGATTTTTTTTGCCATTAATTGCTCTGGAAACTTTGTTAAAAAAAAAAATATATATATATATATACACCATATAAATATGGGTCTGTTTCTGAACTCTTTTTTCTGTTTCATTGATTTATATATCTATCCTTTTGTGCATTTTCTTAGTAACTGTAGCTTTATAGGAAGTTTTCAAATCAAGTGCTGTTATTCTTCTTATATTACTCTACTATTTCTTTCTTTTTTTTTTTTTGCGGTACACAGGCTTCTCACTGTTGTGGCCTCTCCCGTTGCGGAGCACAGACTCCGGATGCGCAGGCTCAGCAGCCATGGCTCACAGGCCCAGCTGCTCCGTGGCATGTGGGATCTTCCCGGACCGGGGCATGAACCCGTGTTCCCTGCATTGGCAGGCGGACTCTCAACCACTGCGCCACCAGGGAAGCCCTAAATTTCTTTTTATTTCAGAGTTTTTTATATAAATGTGTTCCACCCAATATTGTACTTTGTGCCACCAAGAATATTGGTGATTCAGTTTTACTTAAAGACCTTTGTGTAGTATTTTCTGTGGTGTGTGACATCTAGTAATACATTCTTTCAGCATTTGTGTATCTTAGAATGTCTTTTGTACTTATTTTTGAAGGCTGTCAAATTCTCAATTCATGGGAATTTTTTTCTTTTAGTGCTTTAAAGGTGTCATTTAATTGTCATCAGCTTCCACAGCCTCCGTTGTTTTGTTGTCCCATTGTTCATATTGTTGTGGCCCTAAATGTAATGAGTCTTTATTCTCTGGTTGCTTTTAAAACATTATCTTTAACTTTGCTCTAGTGATGCAAATTGGACTGTGGATGTGCCTAGCTCTGTTTTCCTTGAATTTATTCCGGTTGGGGTTCACTGAGATTCTTGAAACTGAGGTTTTTTACTTTCTTCAGATTTGTAAAATTATGTTTTAGAATATTTCCTCAGTCTCATTCTCTCTATACTCTCAGTTTGGGACTCCTATTAAATGTATGTTAGACCTTCAGACAATGTCCCACATTTCTCTTATGCTCATCCCTGTGGTCCTCCCTCCCCACTCCCATGCTTCAGTTTGGATATTTTGTATTGACTTTTCTTCAGATTTAATAATCCCATCCTCCTATGTCCAATCTGCTATTAATCTTGTACAATGAGTTCTTAACTTCATATATTATATTTTTCAGTCCTAAAATGTCTGTTTGATACTTTATAGACTCAAATTTTCCGTGGAAATATTCTATATTTTCATATATTTTGTTCATTTATTACTCATTTTCATTGATGTACTAATCATAGATGTTTTGAAGTCCTTGTTTGTTAACTCCATTATCTAGAAAATCTCAGGCTGAAATCCATCTCTATCAGCTATTTTAGTTTTTATAATTCACCTTTTCCTGCTCCCTCTACATGCCTATTCAGTTTTTATCGTAAGCTAAACATTGTGGATCATATATTTTAGAGGCTCTGGATTATATTAATCTTCCTTTAAGAATGTTGAATTTTGTTCTGCCAGTGAGTTAAGTCATTGGCAGATCAGTTTGATTCTGTCAAAGGTAGGTTTATGTTCCCTTTGTAATCATTAAACCATACATTTTTTCCCTTTCCTTTTTATTCTATGAGCAAGGAAAGCTCTCTAGTGGCTTGATGTTTATTAAGAAACAATGTATACATATTACCTTGGAATTACACTTTGTTTAATTGTACACTTTATTTTGCTAAGGTGGCTGAATTCCCCTTCACACTTGAAATATTATTTTTTATCTCTGTATTTTGGCTTTCTGAAACCTTGATCAGGTAAAGTACATGACAAAAAGGCTACAATACCCACTATGTACTGATATTAGAATCCTTTTGTATGACTACTCCACTTATAGCTTACCTGTTTGGGCCTCAACTCCTAGAATTCAATGTACTATCTCTAGTTCCCTCCATTTTCTACCCAGTATTTTCTGAAATGTGGAATCTCAAACTAGATGTAGAAAGAGCTGCTGATCTAAATTGGGTTAGACAATGCTTTGCCTACCTAAAATAGTTATATCTACAATGAATTAGAGTTTCCTAAACTTCCATCATAATTACACCATTTCACTTTTGTTTCCATATCTAAACATCACCTGTACTGTTACTTGTCTAGTATTTCCTTGAAACAAACTCTAAATCAGCTCACTTTTTAAAAAACTGACCTAATCCTAAGTGATTAAGCCTAATGATATTCAATAATTTTAAACATAGGTTAATTGCAAGACATAGTTATCAATATTGTTATTTTTGACTTTTTTCCATATGTTTTCATGGGTGTTTTAGTGAAAACTTAGAGGAGACTAAGTAATCTTAGTAGTAATCTGACTAGTTAAGTAGTCTTTTGTGGTAAAATACATATCAAAAGCCAATCTAGGTACATATCTGAATGAATCTATAATAATTTACAAGGGCTCTAATACCTGGCTTGTTGACATTATAAGATTGAGGGGAGTGCTAAATGAGGTAATAAGTATGAAATTATTATGAAAGTTAACATGTGTAAATAATTGTTATGTTAATTTTCAGTTTAACTTACTTTCCTTACTCCCTGAGCTTAACCTAATTTGTAGACTGAAGAAAATAATCCAGGAAAACCCTGCCCTATCTCTCCAAATTGAGCTGCAATAAATAACTTGAGGCCTAGGACAAGGACATCATAGAAACCTTAGAAAGAAGAAGCCCTAAATCTTGGTTTGGCTTTCCATTAAAAAAAAAAAAATTCTCCTTATAAACAGAAAAATCACATACATGAGCAGCTATTGGTAGTATCAATATACATTACTTGCTTTATACCAAATTCAAGGTCATAATGGTACTATGCTCTCTGAGTTTTACCTAGGGAAAAAAGTTGTTAAGAGGAAAAAATAAAGGGAAATTGAATTGTTCTGGGTTAAATGGCTGGAAAGCTCTTAAAGGGTTTCCTTTATTTTGCCATTTATTCATGTACAATGGCTTTAGTATTTAAATGTGTTCCTTTTTATTGCTGAATCCATTGAGGCAGTGAACTGTATCTTTGTGGGGCTGCTTGTGTGGTGTAAATGCAGGATTGCCATCCTGGGAACCATAATTAAACCACCATACAGGCATCACCTAGCTGCACATATTTTGCCACCATACAAGTATTGAGATGATATCTTTAAATTATTTTACAGCTTCAAGAAATATGCCTCCTCTGTGATGGGACTTTGTTTGGGTCTGAGGAATTGGGAATAATTACTAAGAATAAAGAAAGAAAACATAATCACTTGAGGCACTTTATGGTCCACAAATTGTCTTTCTTGCCCTTGTTATTTAGTAAGAAAAAATAAATTTACAAGCTCTTCACTAATTCCAGTTGTTTTTCCTTGAAATTGTGTCAACAGATTCTAAACCCAAAGAATAATTATAGGAAATACAAGAAGAAAACAATAATGATGAGGATAATAAAAATGACAATAATGAAAAACCTAGATAGCTCAGAACCTGTGTGGACTAGTTAAAGCATTGATACTATTGGAGAGTGATGGTTAGATTATCCTGATGAGATCACTTTTACTTCATCAGATGGTTTATGGCCTCAGAAGCCTTTGTGCTTTTGAATACAGCTATGGTGTATTTCGTTCATTCATTGTTAATATTTACTTGGTCTTTCAAACTGCTATGTTTTATACTTGCATACTACTTGATTTTGATCCATGACATTTTCCCAACTTATTCACGTAAGGGGTAGTTGTTGTTTAGGGCTTAAAAATGGATGCATTTAATTGGAGTTTTGTGGGGTGTTCTCTACCTTTCTGGGTCTTTTACCCTGTTATCTCTGTGCCCTTCTAAGCCATGGCCTAATTTTGCTTTAACCTGGTTTTTCAGGATCTATATCTGGCTAGGTAATTTGATCTTAAATACTTAGTATTAAAATGTACTAGCCTGCAATTAAATAATTGCCTCAACAGAAGGTGAGTGGGACACTTTCATCTTTAGTGACTCAAAATTCCAAATTTGCTTGTGTATTACTGTATATGTAATTACTGTCTCATGTGAGAAACCAAGCTTCATATAACTCCAGTAAGGGGGAAAGGTCAGGAATGTGATCCCAATACAGGGCATAAATAGCAGTGCTCTTTATGTAGTTGCAAAAATATTATTGTACTGACACATCAACAGAGCAGAGCCAGATACCATGAGCCTATTTAATAGGCATGTAAATAACAGCTCAGGTTCAAAGGATGTTATAATAAAAATGTTAAAAGTACTGGTAAACATTTAAAATATGTAGTATATACTGTAAAAAATATGGACTCTACCAGTCATAATTTTAAAAAATGTATTTGACTTTATTTCCTCTTCTTTAAAATGTAAATAATCATATTCTACCTTAGAGTGCCTACTGAAGTAGATAAGATACATAAACAGAGAATAGCACAGTTTCTGGTATATAATAG
Organism: Mesoplodon densirostris; assembly: GCF_025265405.1. Lineage (NCBI taxonomy): Eukaryota > Metazoa > Chordata > Mammalia > Artiodactyla > Ziphiidae > Mesoplodon > Mesoplodon densirostris. The sequence continues at coordinate 182,017,346 of NC_082661.1, forward strand.
ATACTTGACAGTTAGGTAATTTTTTTCCAATTCTTTTTTTAAAATTAATTAATGTATTTATTTATTTTTGGCTGTGTTGGGTCTGTGTTGATGTGCGCAGGCTTTCTCTAGTTGCGGCAAGCAGGGGCTACTCTTCGTTGCAGTGCGTGGACTTCTCATTGTGATGGCTTCTCTTGTTGAGGAGCACGGGCTCTAGGCTTGCAGGCTTCAGTAGTTGTGGCTTGTGGGCTCTAGAGTGCAGGCTCAGTAGTTGTGGTGCATGGGCTTAGTTGCTCTGCGGCACGTGCGATCTTCCCCGACCAGAGCTCGAACCCGTGTCCCCTGCACTGGCAGGTGGATTCTTAACCACTGTGCCACCAGGGAAGTCCTTCCAGTTCTTTTTTAAAGTTGAAGTATAGTTGATTTACAATGTTGTGTTAGCTTCAGATGTACAGAAAAGTAATTCAGTTTTTTATATACATATATATTTCCAGGTTATTTTCCATTGTGAGAAAAATTTCCCCCCAAAACATAGGAAGAATTAAGACAAAAATTATCCGTTAGGGTGGAGAAATTTTATATGATATAGGCAAACAAAGCAACAAAAAACAAGTCTGAAAAAAATATCTGTAGGAATCAAAGAGATTTAGTGGAAAACTGATTTTTTTCTGATTATTTTCCATTATAGGTTATTACAAGATATAGACTATAGCTCCCTCTGCTACACAGTAAATCCCTGTTGCCTATCCATTTTATGTACAGTAGTTTTTGTCTGTTAATCCCATGCCCCTAATTTACCCTCCCACACTCCCTTTCCCCTTTGGTAACCTTAAGTTTGTTTTCTATGTCTGTGAATCTGTTTCTATTTTGTACATAGATTCATTTGTATTATATTTTGGATTCCACATGGAAGTGATATATTTGTCTTTCTCTGTCTGACTTCACTTAGTATGATATTCTCTAGATCCGTCCATATTGTTGCAAATGACAATACTTCATTTTTTATGGCTGAGTAATATTCCACTGTATATATGGAAGCTTTTAAGTTTGATTTTGTCCTGTTTGTTTATTTTTGCTTTCATTTATTTTGCCTTGGGAGACTGATCTAAAAAAATATTGCTATGATTTATGTCAGAGAATATTTTGCCTCTGTTCTCTTCCAGGAGTTTTATGGTGTCATGTCTTATATTTAGGCCTTTAAACCATGTTGAGTTTTTTTTTGTATATGGCATGAGGGAGTGGTCTAATTTTATTTATTTACATGTGGCTGTTCAGTTTTCCCAGCACCACTTGCTGAAGAGATTGTCTTTTCTCCAATGTATATTCTTGCCTCCTTTGTCATAGATTAATTGGCCATAGGTGTATGGGTTTATTTCTGAGATCTCTATTCTGTTTCATTGATCTATGTGTCTGTTTTTGTGCCAGTACCACACTGTTTTGATTAGTTTAGCTTTGTAGTATTGTCTGAAGTCTGGAAGGGTTATACCTCCAGCTTTGTTCTCTTTCCTCAGAATTGTTTGGCAGTTCTGGGTCTTTTGTGGTTCCATAAAAACTTTAGGATAATTTTTTCTAGTTCTGTGAAAAATGTTGTAAGTATTTTGATAGGGATTGCATTAAATCTGTAGATTGCTTTGGATAGTATGGCCATTTTACCAATATTAATTCTTCCCATCCAAGAGCATGGGATATCTTTCCGTTTCTTTGCACCGTCTTCAATTTCCTTTATCAGTGTTTTATAGTTTTCAGCATATAGGTCTTTCACCTCCTTGGTTAAGTTTATTTCCAGGTTTTTTTTTTTTTGATGCAATTTTAAACAGGATTATTTATTACTATTCTAATATTTCATTGTTGACATAAAGAAATGCAACAGATTTCTGTATATTTCTGTATATCCTGCTACCTTGCTGAATTCATTTATTCTAATAGTTTTTGTGTGGAGACTTTAGGGTTCTCTATATAGAGTATCATGACATCTGCAGATAGTGATAGTTTTATCTCTTCCCTTCCAGTTTGGATACCTTTTTTTTTTTTTTTTTTTTTTTTTTTTTTGCCGTATGCGGGCCTGTCACTGTTGTGGCCTCTCCCGTTGCAGAGCACAGGCTCTGGATGCGCAGGCTTAGCGACCATGGCTTATGGGCCCAGCTGCTTCACGGCATGTGGGATCTTCCCAGACCGGGGCACAAAACTGTGTCCCCTGCATCGGCAGGTGGACTCTCAACCACTGCGCCACCAGGGAAGCCCTGAATACATTTTATTTCTTTTTCTTGTCTGATTGTTGTGGCTAGGACTTAAAAAACTATGTTGAATAGAAGCGGTGATAGTGGGCATCCTTGTCTTGTTCCTGCATTTAGCAGGAAGGCTGTCAGCTTTTCAACATTGAGTATTGTGTTGTGCTGTGAGTTTGTTGTAAGTGGCTTTTATTATGTTTAGATATGTTCCTTCCTCTATACCCACTTTGGTGAGAGGTTTTTTTTTTTTTTTTTTTTCTTTTTTTTAGTTGAAGTAGAGTAGGTCTCCTACATACAAACGAGTTCCATTCATAGATGGCATTCGTAAGTCCAATTTGGTCATAAGTCCAACAAAGTTAGCCTAGGTACCCAACTAACACAATCAGCTCTATAGTACTATACTATAATAGGTTTATAATACTTTTCACAAATAATACATAAACAAACAAACATGAAAAATAGACATTTTTAATCTTACAGTAGAGTGCCCAGAAAAGTACAGTAGTACAGTACAACAGTTGGCACTTCTTAGCAGTACCAGCTACACCACTGCTGCTTTCACACTTGCTTCTGGACATCATGGGCTTGAAATAAAGACACTGTACTACTGTACTGTATATAGTACTGTACAGTAAAGTACACAAAAGCACAACCACTTGTAGAGGATGCACGCATATGACAATGTACGCCAGACACGTGAACTAACTTACGTGATTGGACGTGTTCGCATCTTTGAAAGTTCGCAACTTGAAGGATTGTGGGTAAGGGACTTACTGTATAGTTGATTTAGAATGTTGTGGTAGCTTTTGGTGTGCTTTTTCATACTTTTTTCATTATAGATTATTACAAGATATCGAATATATTTCTCTGTGCTATACAGTAGGACCTTGTTTATATATTTTATATATAGTAGTTTGTATCTTCTAGTCCCAAGCCCCTATTTATCCCCACACTATTCCCCTTTGATAACCATAAGTTTGTTTTCTATCTCTGTGAGTCTGTTTCTGTTTTATAAATGAATTTGTTTGTATCATATTTTAGGTTCCACATATAAGTGATATCATATGATATTTGTCTTCCTCTGTCTGACTTATTTCACTTAGTATGATAATCTCTAGGTCCATACTTGTTGCTGCATATGGCATTATTTCATTTGTAGTAGTATTCACTGTATGAATGAATATATATATATATATAATATATATATATATTATATATATATTATATAATATATATATATATATACACCACCTCTTTTTATCCATTCATCTGTCAGTGGACATTTATGTTGCTTCCATGTCTTGGTTATTGTAAATAGTGCTGCTGTGAACATTGAGGTGCATATATCTTTTTGAATTATGGTTTTCTTTGGATATACACCTAGGAGTGTGATTGCTGGGTCAGATGGTAGCTCTGTTTTTAGTTTTTAGGAACCTCAATACTGTTTTCCATAGTGGCTACACCAATTTACATTCCCACCAATAGTGTAGGAGGGTTCCTTTTTCTCCACACCCTCTCCAGCATTTATTGTTTGTGGACTTTTTAATGATGGCCATTCTGATCAGTGTGAGGTGATACCTCATTGTAGTTTTAATTTTCATTTCTCTAATAATTGGCATGTTGAGCATCTTTTTATATGCCCGTTGGCCATCTGTATGTCTTCTTTGGAGAATGTTTATTTAGGTGTTCTGCCCATTTATTGATTAGGATTTTTTTTGTTGTCGTTATTGAGTGGTATGCACTGTTTATATATTTTGGAAATTAAGCCTTTGTCACTCACATCGTTTACAAATATTTTTCCCAGTTCTTAGGTTGTCTTTTCATTTTGTTTATGATTTCATTTGCTGTGCAAAAGCTTTTAAGTTTTATTAGGTCACATTTGTTTATTTTTGCTTTTATTTCTATTGCATTGGGAGTGTCTTTATCATGAATGAATTTTGAATTTTGTCTGATGCCTTTTCTGCATCTGTTGAGACGATCATGTAGTTTTTGTCTTTCCTTTTGTTAATGTAGTATATCACATTTACTGATTTGTGTATGTTGAACCATCCTTGCAACCCTAGAATGAATACAACCTGGTCATGGTGTATGATCCTTTGTGTGTGTTGTTGGGTTGGGTTTGCTAATTTTGTTGAGGAATTTTGCATCTGTATTCATCAAATATATTGGCCTGCAGTTTTCTTTCTTTCTTTTTTTTTTTTTTATAATGTCTTTGTCTGAGTTTGGTGTCAGGGTGATGGTAGCTTCATAGAATGAATTTAGGAGAGTTTTCTCCTCTTCAGTATTTTGGAATAGTTTGAGAAGGATTGGTATAAATTCTTCTTTGTATGTTTAGTAGAATTCGTCAGTGAAGCCATCTGGTCCTGGACTTTTGTTTGACTCAATTTTCCATTTACAAATGAAGCGATTTCTGTACATATTTAGTAAGATTCTTTTGTTTTCCATATTCTGTTGATCAATGAAAAGCAATAGTTAGAAAACGCTTCAACACTCTTGTGAACCTGTAGAAAAGATAATTTCCTAAATAGGACAGCTTTTACGCAAACTCATGCTCATATGTGGGTGGCCAAGCAATCTTTAGAAGTTTGTTTTAGACTGCTATAATTACTCCTCATAATATCTTCCATGATTTTGCCTAATACTATAGCTACTATTTCAGGTTAGATTTTGATATTTCAAAAACAGATAGGTGAGATAGATTGCCAAGTGGTAATTGACTTTTGATTTTTGACATTGATAACATTAAGGGATTGTATATGTTTGTGTGCCAGAATTCAAAGCAAAAAGATAAAGAACAGAGAATGTCAGGTATATCAGCAGTGTGGGACTTAGTTATGAGTATTTGATTTATCCTATAGCCTTGCTACTCAAAGTATGGTTCATGGACTTGATGTATCAGTATCACCTGGGAGATTGTTAGTAATGCAAAATTCCAGACTGCAGGTAGACCTAAAGAAACAGAAGCTACACTTTAACAAGATGCACAGGTGATTCTTATGGACACTGAAGTTTGAGAAACAGTGCTCTGGAGCACTTAAAACTTAAATTTTTGCTTCATATGAATTAATGATACTGAGTCACAAGTTAAAAATAACGAAATATGGAGAATATTAATAGACATCATGACAATACTTGTTCCTGTAAATGATAGTTGATTTCGAGTACCTTTTTTAACCTCAAGACCAGAACAAATGTACACATTTTCAGAAAAGATAATTACTTTACAAGCTAAATGTTAAAGGAGATTTTATATATATATATATTAAAATATGTAATACATAATATAATATATAAAATAAAAAATAGATATATTTTTAGAAAATAAGATATTTTAAGTCAACATTTGGTATATCAAAGCTATATAGGCAACTGGTGAAATAAAGAGGTAAATGTCTCATCATAATGTATAATTTGTTAGTGTAATGTTATCAGTCTTTTAAAATTATTTTACAAAATAGTCCTTAAGAAGTATTGTTACTCTTTCATATGGTGTGCCATTTTCCCAGTGAAATCTTACATATTTGGCAGTTGTACAAGTTAAAAATGTACCAGATAATTTAGCGGATGAATGAAAAATGTAGTCCACCCATATAGGAATAAACATTGGCAAGATAGTATTTTCCACAGAGTACTGCTTACTCAGATAAGAAAATATTAATTGTAATAAGGGCCATTCAGCCCCAATATTCTTATAAAAATATCTAATATCCTTATAAATATGAGCAATTAATTCATTCACTTATTCAATAATAATTATTGCAGATTATAAGTGTCAGGCATATACTAAGTGCTAGGGAGGGTGGTAAACAAAAGTGACTCAGTCCTTTGCCCTCCTAGTGTTTCCAGTCTATTAATTGGGAGAGATGGACATTAATCAATTAATGACAAAAAAAGAATTTATAATTACAAGCTGCAATAAGCATCTCTAATAGTTGTGAGTCTGGGAAGGCTTTCTGGCAGGAGCAGCATTGGAACTGAGATCTCAAGGATGAGCAGGAAATACCCATGATCTGAATACAGGAGGTGAGTGTGGGAAGAGAATTCTGAGTTGAGAAAACAGCATGAACAGAGCCCTGTGGAGAGGGAGGGAATGACATGTTTAAGAATCTGGAAAGCCGTAATGGTTGGCACATAAATAGTCAAGAGGTGGCCTGAGACAGAGCTGGAGAGATGGTTAGGCAGAAGCCAAATCACGGCCTTAGGATATAAGACTTTAGGACCTTTAGGATATAAGGATTTGGGTCCCTGTTAGAAAACTTTTAAAGGGAAACCAGTGATGGGCTTTAAAGTGGGGGATGTGACACGAAGGGAATTTCTAATTATTTATTTATTTCAGAATCACACTGACTGCGGATTGGAGAATGCATTGGCTCAGAGGCTGGGAGGGTGAAAGTTACAGGTAGACCAGTTAGAGAATGGTAACAATAGTACAAGCAATAAAGGATTATGGTAGTGGTGGTGGTTAAGAATGAGTGGATTCCAGCAGTATTAATAAAAGGCCTTGATGAGCTATTGGCAAGCATTGGAGGAGCCGGGGTGGAATCTGCATTTCCAGTGTGTGGCCCTTCATGGCTGGTGGTGAAGAGATCCAAGTTTGGGTGGAAAGGTCAGGAGCTTTGGACATGAAGACGTTCTTTGGTTCAAATTTTATTAAGACGATAAAACTACTTGATTAGGATGACCAATCTTATAACTTAAGGTGAGGATAACATATATTTAATTGCACAATAACTATGGTATATCACAAAATATGGAAATTTTCCAGTGGTTCTTTGATATTCAACTCATATCCCTCCGCTCCAAGGATGCAAAGGAATTAATTGATGTTCTGTATGAAATTGTGTCCTTCTTCCATTGCCTGATGGTCCTCTTTTGTGCCTCATACTGCCCTTGTCAAACATATTCTTTGCTGGGATATTGCTCTTTTGTACATGGGTTCTTTTCAGTTAATATTTGCTAATCTAATAACGTACATTTCTAGAAACAAGTGTTTAGCAATATGGGAGAAAAGTAACATAGCAATGAAAACCTCAGGCGTCAGACACACCTGTGTCCTAAGTCTGTGTCTGTCACATTGTAGCTCTGTGTTCACGAGGGACAGTTTGCTCCTCTCAGCTTCAGTTTGCTTATGCCAAAAGCAGACCGTAATTACTTAGTAGGGTCGTTGAGAGGATTCAATAAAATAACGTCTGTAGATCCAGTGGTTGGTACATTACAAGTAAACTATTAATATTTGTCATTATTGCTGTTACATTATTGGTATGATTTAGCCTTTGGTTCTCTTCCATGTACTCTGCAAAGTATTGGTCGTGGCTTTACTTGTTAATTCAGAAGTAGTATTTCTGTCTCTTAGCTCTCTTTCTCTTTAACCTGACTATTTCTGGCCTGTAGAGTGATGGAGGTTGGGGTAGGGAACATTCTTTTAGGTAGAGACACCTCCTAATTGAGGCACAATGCTTATAAAGAGTCCCCGGTATGCCTTGTGATTGCTGTGTATCAATTTAAATTTTTCTCCTTCACCTCTCCAGCAGCAAATGCTGCCAAGCGAACATTCAGCATCTTGCCCCTACAGAGCACTGCTGACTTAAATACGTAGATACTTTCATACCAATAAGCAACAGTGCCCCCCTGCTGCTCCAGGTCCCTGAGTGCCCCCTGCCCATGCACTCCTGCTTGTCAGATATCTTGAACAGCACCAGCCTACCCCCACCCCACATTCATGGGGAACTGCTTCATGCATCTTATTAGTTTAGATCAATACAGAAAACATTCTATTTCATTACAGTACCAAGAATCCACAAGAATTTTTATTCTTCCATAAGTTCAGTATTAAAAAAATAAAATCTTGGTTAAATGGATTGTATGCTTTCATTGATTGAGCAGGAGTAATAGTAAATTTTCATGAATTTAGATACCACTAACCTATAAATCTTGGCTTTAGTTTGTTGTCATAAGAACAAAGCATTTAAATAGAGCAAAAATAGTGTTTTATTTATAAAATGGTGGAAGAAAGTTTTTCACATACTTATAACCAGTAACATACTTATTATTTATAAATTATCCCACTGAACTAAAAATGTGCTTATTACATGATTCTTACCTATTTAATAAAGTGGCAAAAATATCCTTCAAGTCATAGCCCAGTTTCAACAGTATGTATCTGTAGTTATCCTCGATCCATATACTTCCATATCTGTAAAATTGTTGTGTAATCAAGATTCACACTAAATTGACTGACATCTCCTTACAATCAGGTGCAGGAAAGTCAAGTTTTATTCATTTTTTTAATATATAAGTATGTGTGAGAGAGTAACCCAGGTAAATTATTTAAGCTCTTTCCTTTAGTGCTTGCTACGGTGGTTCTTTAAATGCAATATTTGTGCTTCTCTGTATTTTTTGTTAACCTGAAATGCTCTTGCTGCATAGTGTTAAATCTGTATTTTATGCCCCATGATTTCTAGCTAGTTCATTTAGTTCCGTTTCCTGAGGTTGATGGAAGGAGGAGTTAATATGCTTGGCTTTCTAATGGGAGACATTGAGAAACATCATGCCTGTCTCGAACGTTACTGGCTCCCTAAGCCACACTGAAAGAAATATTACAGGCAACAGATACTTCATTTTCAATTTAGACACCCATTATTTGCTGTTTACAGGCCATTCCTAATTCTGCATCCAGAATTTATGGTTTGTTCTGGCGATTATCATCACAGCAATCTCCTGCAACTCAGCTGTGCTTCATCGGGAGATTTGCACTGCTATATCAGTCTTCCCTGACATCTGGAACTGATATATAACACTGCGTCCAAATCACCCCAGCTCAGAGGTACCTGGTTTATGACTCCCCAGATGTCCGTCTCTACTACTGGGTAGGCCAGTTTGCACAGTCTCAGTGAGGAGGAAAGTTGACCCTTGGGAAAGAGAGCAGTGGTCATTAAATAAATAAAAACCTAACATTTAAGACTCTGAACACCCCCTGAAACAAAATAGATGATATCATTTATTAAGTTAAATTTACTGAGTTTTGTTCAGGGCTAAATAATAATGAAGCCAAGGTGTTACCTAGTTTTGCCTTGCAAACTTAAGATGAAGAGTAATGTATAAATCTCCTGAAGAGATGGTAAAATAGCAGCAGTAATCGCTTCGGATTCCTAAGCACATTTCAAATGGTTATTTTATAGCTTCTCTTTTGAATATGCAGTATCTAGTTTTGCCTCTCAGATATGCGGGCGTTTTCTAGGCTCTGTTTGATAACATTAATTAAAGCTTACTGAAGGACCTTGAAATCTCTGTGCCTTGATAGTCTGCAGAAGAATCACTCACTAAATCTGCATATTTGAGAAGACTTGGTAGCACAAGTATCTATTACACATGCCATTGGCCAAATGATATTTCATTTCATTTTAAATGTTGCTGATTAGATTGAGAATGAGAATATCTTTTGCCACTAGTGCCTGCCTACTTTTGTGCTTTTTCTGTGGCCTGTCACTTGCCCCTCCTCCCTTCCAGGAGAACTAGAACTAACAAAACTAGACAAGGGACTGGGCTTGGTCATAAAAGGGCTTCCTATTTCTTTTTCTCTAAACTAAGGCTGTTCAGCACTTCCCTGAGAATTTACCTTCTGCCATGGAGGAGTGAGAAGGCAGAGAAACAGGGAAAAACTCATTCCAGATAGGGCTGTGAATGAGTCTTCCCCAGCTTGTGTATGAAGAAGGCTGCCTGACAGAAGCTGTGTCTTCAGGAGACAAATACAGTCAGCTTATAGCAATCCCTCAGAATAGCAACCAGAAAATAAATACCCCAACCTTACTCTCCTCTCATCTTCCTGTGCCTCCTACTGACCAGATCCACCTGAAGGCAGGGAACAAGGGAACATCTTTATAAAATCTGGGCTTAGAATGTGATGCAAAATGGTAGTGAGTGGATCTGGAGGGGCAAATGGAAAAAAATCTGGCACCAGTGATTTCACGAGTTCCTTGAAGGTCCCCATTTCACCTGCAATTCACTGGATGTGAGTGATACTTCTCCTGCAGCTGCCTGCTTATTCTTAAATACAGTCATTGATATAACTTACCTTTATTTACTGATGGAGGAAATGATCTTGAACAAAAACCAAGTTGACCCCAGACCAGCTTTCTTTGGCAAGAGGTTCACATCTGGACCACAGAAAATGTTCACACATTAGAATTCAGTCACCTCTTCTGTCTATTCATCAGCAACTAGCCAACCACCTTTTAGCAGGTAGATCTCTCAGGAGAGAGTTGACATTTGCCCACTGAATCTCAGCTGCCAGGGACTCATTACACCTTCTAAATGGTCCCTTTTAGACTTGTGTGAATGAGTATGTAGGGGGAGGATGGGAATCTCAGATTAGCTTTGTCCATATAAATCCTCTCCTAAAAATCTTCCTCAGTCTCCACACATTTTGACCTTTATACCTTCGTTATATATGTGAGGTTAATTATTTCTTTTGAAAATCATTGTCTTGGTCTGGTACCTCAGTGTGAAATGCCATATGTATATTTTAAATGTAATAGAGAGGAATGGAAAATTTCATATACCGGGTAGGGTCTGGGAGTGGGTGCATGGGAGGGACAGAATATTTTCAAGCAGTCGCCATTGGTGCCTTTCAAATTACACCACATGGATCAGTAGTTATTCTGACTGCACATAAATTAGATTTTGTTTATGAGACTTTTTTCTGTTAAAGATATATGCACAAATCAAATTTCATAAAAAATAATATCTTTTCAATAGGCTAAGCATACTTGATATAAAAGAATATGCCTATTATCTTTTATTTATAAGGAAATTTTAATTGTGAAGAAAATTATTACCTGCTAAAATTAATTTTAAAGAAAAAGAATTTTATAGGCTAAGTTTCTTCAAAGTGGAACCTTTCTTTAACTTTCCTCCATGCTGCAGAATCTGAAACTCTTTGAATTATGAGCCTTGAAAGTGTTAATTGAAGACAGCAATGATAGAAAGTATTTACTTTAATCAATAAAAAATAAATCCATTGTACTCTTATTTTATAGTGTTAAAAATAAACATGTCTGAAAGACACAGATTACAATTGATGGTGAGAGTGAAAACAGTAATCAAAATGGTGGAAATCTATGTGGTCTAGATTTTGTATGTATGGGCAGTAGAAAAAATTAGACTGTAACTCAAACTCTGTAAAGCTCACTGTTGGCTGAAGTTTGACATATTGAGTATAATTAAACTATGAAAACCTAGCTTAGGAAACAAAAGGAGTGGGAATTAAACTTAAGAAACTGTAGGAATGACAGACGATAAAATTTTAATGAGATCAGTATTGTTCTAATACTCTACCTCCCAAAGCATTGTAGAGACAGAAAAATTACTAGAGGACAGTGGTTCTGTTTAAAAGAAGGAAAATAGGGGGCTTCCCTGGTGGCGCAGTGGTTGAGAGTCCACGTGCCGACGCAGGGGACACGGGTTCGTGCCCCGGTCCGGGAAGATCCCACATGCCACGGAGCGGCTGGGCCCGTAAGCCATGGCCACTGAGCCTGCGTGTCCGGAGCCTGTGCTCCGCAACGGGAGAGGCCACAACAGTGAGAGGCCCAAAAAGGAAAATAATTTATTTTGTCTGTGTGTATAATGCCGTATCATTGCATATTAGACTCTGGTAGTGGTTTTGAATGTCATAAAAAAAGCTTTTGCCATAAGAACTCAAGGTATAATTGACAACACAAAATATTGCATTCTTCCACTTTCTTACAGCCACTCTTATTTAACATAAAGTTGTTTTCTTCATGGATAGGCACTGTCATGAAGCTGGTGTTGGGTCAGGCATCACAAAATCAAAAGGATGTCTAGAATGAGCCATATCTCCTTCTGGAATATGCTAGCAACCTCTGACAATGACTCAATAAGGGGATTTTGGAAATTGAAATGTCAGTAAAGACATAATACAAAGTTTAACCATTAACTGAAATAAGAGGATTTATGAACTTTGGCCTAGATATCTATATTTTGTCTACATTGACTGTCCTGAAGATTATACTGTTTTCAAGGGATCCATGTCCTGTGTAACAAGATCTACAATCTTTTAGATGAAAATAGGCAAATCTTTTTCAGATAGATCTCTATCATGTTTCATATGTTAATTCATTCATCAGTTCAATCATTTTTTTATTCATTCAAATCAGTAAACACTGAGCATCTATTATGGCCAAGCACTGGAAATATAGCAGTGAATAAAATAGTTTATGCTCTTTACCCTCAGTGATCTAACAGACAATTGTTTTTATTGCTAATAATAAATATACTTTATTAAATGTCAGCTATAAGACAATTACGGCCCTACATGTTTTATGTACAGTATCTCATTTAATTCTCACAACAACCCCTAAAGCAAGTATTGTCATCCTAATTCTATAGATGATGAGACTGAAGCTTAGCTTACATAGCTGGTATTTGGTCACCTTGTTAATAAGTCTTGGAACTAAGATTTGAAGAATATCTATCTGATTCCACTATTATACCAACTATTATACCACTATTATACAAACCAAGCAGTTTAACACAAATGCTATTTTAAAATCAATGCAATTGATTTAAATGCAATGCAATTGATAAAAAGTCCTGAACAAGCTGGGAAAATAGGTCCAGTTTCAAAAGCACCGAAATTATTTCAATCTGTTTATACGTCAGCAGCACAACTAACTGATTTAGTCAATTTTGATTGTGAGATTAGGCAGATTTCTTATTTCATTGTTTTAAACCATTAATTAGCAAAGCTTTATATTTATTTAGACAGTTAGAAACAAAACACATGCACATACACAACCTGTGAGACTGACAGAAGGTTTTCTGTTATTTTGCTATGTCAAATAAAAATGTTATGTTACCATTAAATAACCAAGCCATCACTTTATAAAAGAAATGACAAAAATTTTAACATAAAAGATGGAAATATGGTAAAATACCTTGATTATCTGTGTTTTGTATTTTCACTGCATGAACCTCAGACATGCATTTAGGTACCTTTAATGTATACAATACCCTTGGATTCTACTCTGAACCTAAGTAGAACCTTCAATTTTGAACATACTCCTTTTATTTAATAGTAACTGTAGTGTGATTTATAGGAATAGTCACTGACCTAGTAGTGTGATTTATAGGAATAGTCACTGACCTAGGAGCTGGCAAGATCTGAAACCCATTAGAGCAGGGGTCACAACAAATTTAGGTTAATGCTGAATCACTGAAATTAATAAACTCTATCTTTTCAGTTTCTTTTTATTAAGAACAGTGTCAGTTCCAGAGTTTGCTGGGCTTGAGTGGAGGACAATAAACTCTAGCAGCAAGAGAGGAAAAATGGGAGGCGGGGATTGAGACAAGTTATCACAAAACAGCACAGTTAGTGAAAGGGCCAGTGATTTTCGAAAAAAAAGTATCAGGTTACTCCTGACTCTTCCAGTCACTTTCACTTCCAGTCACTTTCAAAGTTACCTGTTGGTCACTGGAGTGGATCTTTGCCTCTGCGCTTGCACATATGTATAACAGATTTTCCATGGCAACATCGTTAAAGGAGAAGGCCATGGTTTATATCCATCTCTGAGATTCAAAGGAGGTGAGGAACATCACCAGTAAAACAATTTGAATGTTATTGCAGTGCAGACCCACAAATGTTTCTGTCATGCTTGGGGTATATCTGTTGAAGTCATGGGATCTGACATAGGCATCTCTGGTCTGAGAACACGTGCACCAGACTGCAGTGTCATGTTCTCAGTGCTTGACTAGACACTTACTAGACTATATATCAACAGAGAACTGTAACACCTCCTGTTCCAAGAGCTGGGAGGGACTCTGGAGATCATTTAGTCTCATGGCCTTCTTTTACAGATGCAAAGAATAAGGACAAGAGAGGGGGTTCAACTTAGTTAAGGTCACACAGGTTGCTTATTTCAAAACTCCCATTTTCTGATCCACATATTAGTTTCATCCTCACACCAAATTTATGTTGTACCTTCTTGTAAGGAGTAATGGTAATAGTCTTTGAACAAAAACACTGATTGAATAAAATATTTGACAACTAACAGGATGATTATTAATTACTTAAAAAAAGATAAATAATAATTTTTATTAATAAAACTATTTGATTATTATTTACTATAATAAAAATGTGGTTAACCATTTTTCCATCTATGTATTTCATCCACAACCATTAACTGAGTGCCAAACACTGAGTAGATACTAAGATTACAGACTTGGCAATTTAAAAGATGAGTCAGAGTGTAAATAAAAGATGACAAGAAGTTTCACAGGTACTATAATTAAAATATGTGGAGAAATTAGTGGAAAAAGAGATGAGAGGGGTTTTTATTTTTATGTCTTATTTTTTATTATTGTGCAGTTTAGATTGAGGAGAGTCAGAAAAGATGACTGAGGTGCTTGGACTGAATTTGAGTTATGAATTAAGAAATTTCCTGTTGAAAGAGAACTGATTAGGGCATTCCAAGATAAAGGTTTAGTGTTTTGAAAAGCATAGGGAAATCAGCTGGCTGGTGTAGTTGAGGAAATGCAAGTGTTAGTAACAATAGTGCCATTCTTTTTTTATTTTTATTTTTTTGTGGTACGCAGGCCTCTCTCTGTTGTGGCCTCTCTCGTTGCGGAGCACAGGCTCTGGACACGCAAGCTCAGCAGCCATGGTTCACGGGCCTAGCCACTCCACGGCATGCAGTATCTTTCCAGACAGGGGCACGAACCCGTGTCCCCTGCATTGGCAGGTGGACTCCCAACCACTGTGCCACCAGGGAAGCCCGATGGTGCCATTCTTGATAAGTACCATAATAACTGCTGACATGTCTTGAGCCCTTACTATTTGCTGTAACTTGTACATCCTTCATCTCTTTATTCCTTACAGTAACCGTATGATATAATTGCTATATTATCTTCATTTTATTGGTAAGGAAACTAAAACTTTGAGAGATTAATTGTCCAAGGACACAAAGCCATCAAGCCACAGATTCAAACAATTTTAACTGACTCCACAAACTTCTATGCTACTCTGCTCGTTATTTTTAAGATATAAATTTATATAAAACATTAATTTGGGTTTAAGTTACTGCTCATTCAAGTATGGTAGGTAAAGTATGAGATTAGACTCAGTTCAGTTTGATCCTACCACTTACTATGTTTCCTCCTGGGGTAAGTATTTAAACTTACTGAGCTTCAGTGTCTTCATGCACAAATGTGTGAAGTTATGGAGAATAGCATTTGAGGAGATACATGTAAAATACTTAGCCGTGGCAGACATTGGACAAAGTTGGTTCCCACTCACTGACTTCCAGTTCCACCCCAGCAGGCAGCTACTTGGGGTGGCATTGTACTTCCCCAAAAGATATGAAAGTTTAAGACACTTGAAATCTTCAACCTATTTCCCTTGTTAGCTAAGTCATTTGGTTCTTATAAAGTTATTTTTAAAAACCTTATTTCAAATCTCAGAGTTAATTTTGTTTGTCTTAATTTCATTTTCATAGCACAAACCTTGATTCAGAAAGATTTTTTAGGATACCATGTTAAGAAGTTTTCCTGACATGCCACTCAGTACAGTGGCAGTCTAGAAGATAATTCATTTTTCATTTATGTTCGTCTATTTGTATGTCTTTCATGCCCAAAAAATGTGGACTAGAATCTGTGCCTCTGCTATGTGTTAAACATAAAATATTTTTAAAGCTATTTCTGTAGAGAGGAACTAATTTAAGGGCATCATAATTCATATTTACCATGAAATAAAGATTTCCCATTTAAAGGGAACTGTGTCATTTTAAAAGGTTGAATAAAATGGCACACATTTAAAAAACAAAACCAAAAAGAAAACATAACAAAATAACAACAAAAACATTTTTTTCTTGCTTTTTAAACTCCATACAGAACTCCTCTCTGCACTGATAACATTTTCTTTTGACTGTGAATTAGATAAATTTTCATTTGCTTTAAACCTCATCCCTTAGTATTTGAGACTTCCTAGTTTTTATAAGGTCAGCATCGTGGCCTTCCTAGTTCAAAAGTCTTCTTTTATTTGTACCAATGCAGATTTATATTATGCATGAATGTTTCCAACACATTTTTAACAGCTGTTTATGCAAGATATTGTACAATAAAAGTGACAGATTATTCTATAATTTTTAAAAGAGAACATGGCCCTTTCATAGAATATGAGTTAGAAATATGGGAACAATTTGGGGCAAATCTTCATTTAATGGGTGTGAAAAATAAGATCTAGAAATGTTATGAGATTTGCCAAAGATTTGCCAAAGATTATCCAATCTTTCTCTCCTCTATTTATTCAACAAATTACTTCTGAGCTCCTACTATGTGCAAAACACTGTGCTGGGCGCTATGAGGGATAAATTACATGTGCAAAGTTTCTCTCCCTCAAGGACTGTAAAGTCTAGTGAGAGAGATTGTTCTCTCTTCTTCACCCGCCAGCATCTGTCAGTGTCATCCTACCCAGATTACTCATTCAGAGTCCTTAAGTCTCTTATCTTCATCCTGACTGATGCTGAAAACTCAGCCTCTGTGCACCAGTGCTGAATCTAATCTTGGAGACAGAGTTTTGGGTGGAGTAGAAAAGAATAGCTTTATTGCTTTGCCAGGCAAAGGGGACCACAGTGGGCTCGTGCCTCTCAAAACCGTGTGTCCCAACCTGGAGGGATTTTGTGAGGAGGTTTATAGCAATGGTCCAAGGGCAGAGTTGCTGATAATGATCAGGGTGTGTGCAGGACCTGCACTCCTTTATTCTGGCCTCACATGGTCTCCTAATGAGCTTCTCTGGTTCCTTTAATCTGGCCTCAGGTGGTCTCCTGATGAGTTTCTCTAGGTTATCACACTGTGACCTTCTCTGTGGAACATCTTCCCTTTGGTGGGGGTTTTGGTTCTGCAGAAGAGCTGAAAGATATTATGTGTATCCCTTGAGAGGGCGCTGCCCCAAGGCTGCACTATTGTTTCTTGACTGCTCCTCCCTTGTCTCCGAATCACATCCCTTCCCTGATTAGCAACTGTTTGGATCTGCCCTTTGGAACTCAGGGAAGCTCATGGAGGCTGGAATCTATTCCCTACAAACAAGAAACAGGGGACACAGAAAGGCTTCTGTGCCCAGGAGCCCCACAGGGTCCTGCTTGGTTTCATGACTGCCATTGCATGAATTTTCACACTTTTCATCTCTCCTGTGGGCTGTTGCTGGAACTGTCTAACTCTTTGGCATGTCTATGTTCTTAATCTCCTCAAATACATTGTGCAGACTCCAGCCAGACTGATGTGTTTGAAATGAAGATCTATCTGTCACTCACCTGTTGTGAGTTCCCAAGTTGTGATTATATAGCCTAGAAAATAAAAGATCCATTAAGGTATCTCATTAATGTTTGATGAGTGAATATGGGAGTAGATCCTGTGGGGCCTTGGAACACTATGATCAAGAGTTTGTTCTTAATTCCATTAGCAATGGGAATAGAGTGAAGATTTTCAGAACAAAAAGGGACAGAATTAGATCTCGATTTTCTTTACTAAACATCTTGAGGGTTGGGATTTTGTTTGTTTCTTGCTCATTATTTTATTCTCAAATAAAAGGTGACTTATGTAAAAGTAGGAACTCATTATACATTTGAATAAGCAAAGATATGTTTTAGAACAGTGCTATTTAATCCATCTTTCTGAGATAAGTATTCTGTATCTGTGCTGTACAGTACACTAGCCACTAGACACATGTGGCTATTGCTCACTTTAAATTAAGAAACTGAGGAATTGAATTTTTAATGCTATTTAATTTTAATTAATTTACATTTAAATTTTATTAGCCACATATGACCAGTAGCTGTCATATTGGACAGCCCAGTATTAGAAAGTTCTCCAGCAGGGTCCCAACAGGAAACAGATGGAACACTCAAATTCAGATAACTCAAGAAGAGTTTATTTATAAAGTGACTTTTTCCAAACGTGTGGGCAGCTTTAGGGAACCACATGAGAGAGTGCCGTTAACTGTGATAGTTATATGGGAGCAATGGTGAGGCAGAATTCATGGAAAGGCTCATAGTTAAGATTATAAGTCTAGATCACATTGGGACAGTTTTTATAATATTCAATCATAATTTTAATGAGATTTCATTGAATGCAGTCTATACTCAGAACTGTTCTTTTCAATATAGCCTTTCCTGGCAGTTTATTTACTGATGAAGAATGTGATTGCTTTCCCTATGCAGTGCTGATGTGTACTGTGTTTTCTGAGTTTTTTTGCCCCTACCCTTTACTGTAAGTGGTACCTTTTCCATTAGCAGGGCTATGCTGACCTAATGATGGCTTCTGTTAAAGCTTCCTTTGAGGAGCATCTTCTCTTCTGAGAAAATGTAGGCAGGCTCTGACTGTTATCTGTGGTTATGTTTTAATATCCTGCCCTTTTTGTCCCTTACCTCAGCACACAGAATTCACCTTCAGTCCTAGCTCATTGCTTGATGATTTGTTAAGTCTTTGAAAACAGAAGGAATGAGGGCTTTTAAGCAGGATGGGGCTATTTCTCCTTGCTTTATTTATTTTTATACCATACAAAAGTAATAAAAAGCCATAAAATGGCTTGACTGAGCCAAATACATCTGGATAAATAGAACAAGGACGCATTAAAAATCTGGGGGTGAAAAAAAAAAAGAAAGGTGGGGGAGGGAGGTGGAGAGGCAGGGAAGAGAGAAGGGAAAACTATACTTCTTGAAATGATAGTGACTTTCTTTTATTACCTGGAGAACAAAATGTCTTTGACCCAATGAAACCTTTTAAACTAAGGTGAAGCTCTGCGTAGAAATTAGGAAATCATCTTTATAGTCCTTATTTAATCTCTTCATGCTGTCACCCCCTGTCATCCTTTATTAAAGTTTTCTGTGCCATTGCTGTTAGCTCGGCGAAGGTTGACATCTTTTAGTTGTTCTGATGAATCACATCACAGAAACTATTGAGTTTTTATGACCAACGCAGCAGAAGTCTTTCATATTATTCCTGATGCTTTGTGTGTGTTGGGGGTGGGAAGTGTCTCTTTGTCTGTCCTACTCCTGCCTCCTTTTGACTGTCTCTGCTTTTGTGAAGTGGAAAGAGACAACCAAGAGCTACCACTGCCTTAAACTGGAGAATAAGCGATAGATTCTTTTTTTTTTTTTTTTTTTTTTTTCCTATTTTTTTTTTTTTTTTTTTTGCCACTGTGAGATCTGGTTTATTATTCTTGTCAATGCTTGACATTTTTGACAGACCACAAAATCTCAAGTGAAATAGATAGATTTGGGCATGAGACGTTGACTTGTTTTTTAATCCAATCAGTCACTCTTGTCTTTTGATTGGATCTTTTAGTCCATTGACATTTCTTTTTTTATTTTACAAATTTAATCAGTTATACATATACATATGTTCCCATATCCCCTCCCTTTTGCGTCTCCCTCCCACCCTCCCCATCCCACCCCTCCAGGCGGTCACAAAGAACCGAGCTGATCTCCCTGTGCTATGCGGCTGCTTCCCACTAGCTATCTACCTTACGTTTGGTAGTGTATATATGTCCATGCCGCTCTTTCACTTTGTCACAGCTTACCCTTCCCCCTCCCCATATCCTCAAGTCCATGCTCTAGTAGGTCTGTGTCTTTATTCCTGTCTTACCCCTATGTTCTTGATGACATTTTTTTCTTAAATTCCATATATATGTGTCAGCATACAGTATTTGTCTTTCTCTTTCTCACTTACTTCACTCTGTATGACAGACTCTAGGTCCATCCACCTCATTACAAATAGCTCAATTTCATTTCTTTTTATGGCTGAGTAATATTCCATTGTATATATGTGCCACATCTTCTTTATCCATTCATCCGATGATGGACACTTAGGTTGTTTCCATCTCCGGGCTATTGTAAATAGGGCTGCTATGAACATTTTGGTACATGTCTCTTTTTGAAATATGGTTTTCTCAGGGTATATGCCCAGTAGTGGGATTGCTGGGTCATATGGTAGTTCTATTTGTAGTTTTTTAAGGAACCTCCATACCGTTCTCCATAGTGGCTGTACCAATTCACATTCCCACCAGCAGTGCAAGAGTGTTCCCTTTTTTCCACACCCTCTCCAGCATTTATTGTTTCTAGATTTTTTGATGATGGCCATTCTGACTGGTGTGAGATGATATCTCATTGTAGTTTTGATTTGCATTTCTCTAATGAGTAAAGATGTTGAGCATCCTTTCATGTGTTTGTTGGCTGTCTGTATATCTTCTGTGGAGAAATGTCTATTTAGGTCTTCTGCCCATTTTTGGATTGGGTTGTTTGTTTTTTTGCTATTGAGCTGCATGAGCTGCCCATAAATTTTGGAGATTAATCCTTTGTCAGTTGCTTCATTTGCAAATATTTTCTCCCATTCTGAGGGTTGTCTTTTCGTCTTGTTTATGGTTTCCTTTGCTGTGCAAAAGCTTTGAAGTTTCATTAGGTCCCATGTGTTTATTTTTGTCTTTATTTCCATTTCTCTAGGAGGTGGGTCAAAAAGGATCTTGCTGTGATTTATGTCATAGAGTGTTCTGCCTATGTTTTCCTCTAGGAGTTTGATAGTGTCTGGCCTTACATTTAGGTCTTTAATCCATTTTGAGCTAATTTTTGTGTATGGTGTTAGGGAGTGATCTAATCTCATACTTTTACATGTCCCTGTCCAGTTTTCCCAGCACCACTTATTGAAGAGACTGTCCTTTCTCCACTGTACATTCCTGCCTCCTTTATCAAAGATAAGGTGACCATATGTCCGTGGGTTTATCTCTGGGCTTTCTATCCTGTTCCATTGATCTATCTTTCTGTTTTTGTGCCAGTACCATACTGTCTTGATTACTGTAGCTTTGTAGTATAGTCTGAAGTCAAGGAGCCTGATTCCTCCAGCTCCGTTTTTCGTTCTCAAGATTGCTTTGGCTATTCGGGGTCTTTTGTGTTTCCATACAAATTGTGAAATTTTTTGTTCTAGTTCTGTGAAAAATGCCATTGGTAGTTTGATAGGGATTGCATTGAATCTGTAGATTGCTTTGGGTAGTAGAGTCATTTTCACAATGTTGATTCTTCCAATCCAAGAACATGGTACATCTCTCCATCTATTTGTATCATCTTTAATTTCTTTCATCAGTGTCTTATAATTTTCTGCATACAGGTCTTTTGTCTCCTTAGGTAGGTTTATTCCTAGATATTTTATTCTTTTTGTTGCAATGGTAAATGGGAGTGTTTCCTTGATTTCACTTTCAGATTTTTCATCATTAGTATATAGGAATGCCAGAGATTTCTGTGCATTAATTTTGTATCCTGCAACTTTACCAAATTCATTGATTAGCTCTATTAGTTTTCTGGTAGCATCTTTAGGATTCTCTATGTATAGTATCATGTCATCTGCAAACAGTGACAGCTTTACTTCTTCTTTTCCCATTTGGATTCCTTTTATTTCCTTTTCTTCTCTGATTGCTGTGGCTAAAACTTCCAAAACTATGTTGAATAAGAGTGGTGAGAGTGGGCAACCTTGTCTTGTTCCTGATCTTAGTGGAAATGGTTTCAGTTTTTCACCATTGAGGACGATGCTGGCTGTGGGTTTGTCATATATGGCCTTTATTATGTTGAGGAAAGTTCCCTCTATGCCTACTTTCTGCAGGGTTTTTATCATAAATGGGTGTTGAATTTTGTCAAAAGCTTTCTCTGCATCTATTGAGATGATCATATGGTTTTTCTCCTTCAGTTTGTTAATATGGTGTATCACATTGATTGATTTGCGTATATTGAAGAATCCTTGCATTCCTGGAATAAACCCCACTTGATCATGGTGTATGATCCTTTTAATGTGCTGTTGGATTCTGTTTGCTAGTATTTTGTTGAGGATTTTTGCATCTATGTTCATCAGTGATATTGGCCTGTAGTTTTCTTTCTTTGTGACATCCTTGTCTGGTTTTGGTATCAAGGTGATGGTGGCCTCGTAGAATGAGTTTGGGAGTGTTCCTCCCTCTGCTATATTTTGGAAGAGTTTGAGAAGGATAGGTGTTAGCTCTTCTCTAAATGCTTGATAGAATTCGCCTGTGAAGCCATCTGGTCCTGGGCTTTTGTTTGTTGGAAGATTTTTAATCACAGTTTCAATTTCAGTGCTTGTGATTGGTCTGTTCATATTTTCTATTTCTTCCTGATTCAGTCTTGGCAGGTTGTGCATTTCTAAGAATTTGTCCATTTCTTCCAGGTTGTCCATTTTATTGGCATAGAGTTGCTTATAGTAATCTCTCATGATCTTTTGTATTTCTGCAGTGTCAGTTGTTACTTCTCCTTTTTCATTTCTAATTCTATTGATTTGAGTCTTCTCCATTTTTTTCTTGATGAGTCTGGCTAATGGTTTATCAATTTTGTTTATCTTCTCAAAGAACCAGCTTTTAGTTTTATTGATCTTTGCTATCGTTTCCTTCATTTCTTTTTCATTTATTTCTGATCTGATTTTTATGATTTCTTTCCTTCTGCTAACTTTGGGATGTTTTTGTTCTTCTTTCTCTAATTGCTTTAGGTGCAAGGTTAGGTTGTTTATTCGAGATATTTCCTGTTTCTTAAGGTGGGATTGTATTGCCATAAACTTCCCTCTTAGAACTGCTTTTGCTGCATCCCATAGGTTTTGGGTCGTCGTGTCTCCATTGTCATTTGTTTCTAGGTATTTTTTAATTTCCTCTTTGATTTCTTCAGTGATCACTTCGTTATTAAGTAGTGTATTGTTTAGCCTCCATGTGTTTGTATGTTTTACAGCTCTTTTCCTGTAATTGATATCTAGTCTCATAGCATTGTGGTCAGAAAAGATACTTGATACAATTTCAATTTTCTTAAATTTACCAAGGCTTGATTTGTGACCCAAGATATGATCTATCCTGGAGAATGTTCCATGAGCACTTGAGAAAAATGTGTATTCTGTTGTTTTTGGATGGAATGTCCTATAAATATCAATTAAGTCCATCTTGTTTAATGTATCATTTAAAGCTTGTGTTTCCTTATTTATTTTCATTTTGGATGACCTGTCCATTGGTGAAAGTGGGGTGTTAAAGTCCCCTACTATGATTGTGTTACTGTCGATTTCTCCTTTTATGGCTGTTAATATTTCCCTTATGTATTGAGGTGCTCCTATGTTTGGTGCATAAATATTTACAATTGTTATATCTTCTTCTTGGATTGATCCCTTGATCATTATGTAGTGTCCTTCTTTGTCTCTTCTAGTAGTCTTTATTTTAAAGTCTATTTTGTCTGATATGAGAATTGCTACTCCAGCTTTCTTTTGGTTTCCATTTGCATGGAATATCTTTTTCCATCCCCTTACTTTCAGTCTGTATGTGTCTCTAGGTCTGAAGTGGGTCTCTTATAGACAGCATATATATGGGTCTTGTTTTTGTATCCATTCAGCCAGTCTGTGTCTTTTGGTGGGAGCATTTAGTCCATTTACATTTAAGGTAATTATTGATATGTATGTTCCTATTCCCATTTTCTTAATTGTTTTGGGTTCGTTATTGTAGTTCTTTTCCTTCTGTTGTGTTTCTTGCCTAGAGAAGTTCCTTTAGCATTTGTTGTAAAGCTGGTTTGGTGGTGCTGAACTCTCTCAGCTTTTGCTTGTCTGTAAACATTTTAATTTCTCCATCAAATCTGAATGAGATCCTTGCTGGGTAGAGTAATCTTGGTTGCAGGTTTTTCTCCTTCATCACTTTAAGTATGTCCTGCCACTCCCTTCTGGCTTGTAGAGTTTCTGCTGAGAGATCAGCTGTTATCCTGATGGGGATTCCCTTGTGTGTTATTTGTTGTTTTTGCCTTGCTGCTTTTAATATGATTTCTTTGTGTTTAATTTTTGACAGTTTGATTAATATGTGTCTTGGCGTATTTCTCCTTGGATTTATTCTGTATGGGACTCTCTGTGCCTCCTGGACTTGATTAACTATTTCCTTTCCCATATTAGGGAAGTTTTCAACTATAATCTCTTCAAATATTTTCTCAGACCCTTTCTTTTTCTCTTCTTCTTCTGGAACCCCTATAATTCGAATGTTGGTGCGTTTAATGTTGACCCAGAGGTCTCTGAGACTGTCCTCTGTTCTTTTCATTCTTTTTTCTTTATTTTGCTGTGCAGCAGTTATTTCCACTATTTTATCTTCCACCTCACTTATCTGTTCTTCTGCCTCAGTTATTCTGCTATTGATTCCATCTAGAGTAATTTTTATTTCATTTATTGTGTTTTTAATCGATGCTTGATTCGTCTTTAGTTCTTCTAGGTCCTTGTTAACTGTTTCTTGCATTTTGTCTATTCTATTTCCAAGATTTTGGATCATCTTTACCATCATTATTCTGAATTCTTTTTCAGATAGACTGCCTATTACCTCTTCATTTGTTAGGTCTGGTGGGTTTTTATCTTGCTCCTTCTCCTGCTGTGTGTTTTTCTGTCTTCTCATTTTGCTTATGTTAGTGTGTTTGGGGTCTGCTTTTTGCAGGCTGCAGGTTCGTAGTTCCCGTTGTTTTTGGTGTCTGTCCCCAGTGGCTAAGGTTGGTTTAGTGGGTTGTTTAGGCTTCTTGGTGGAGGGGACTACTGCCTGTGTTCTGGTGGATGAGGCTGGATCTTGTCTTTCTGGTGGGCAGGTCCACGTCTGGTGGTGTGTTTTGGGGTGTTTGCGGACTTTTTATGATTTGAGGCAGCCTCTCTGCTAATGGGTGGCGTTGTGTTCCTGTCTTGCTAGTTGTTTGGCATAGGGTGTCCAGCACTGTAGCTTGCTGGTCGTTGAGTGAAGCTGGGTGCTGGTGTTGAGATGGAGATCTCTGGAAGATTTTCGCCATTTGATATTATGTGGAGCTGGGAGGTCTCTTGTGGACCAGTGTCCTGAAGTTGGCTCTCCCACCTCAGAGGCACAGCACTGACTCCTGGCTCCTCAATTTGGGATGATTTGTTGTCTATTCATGTATTCCACAGATGCAGGGTACATGAAGTTGATTGTGGAGCTTTAATCCGCTGCTTCTGAGGCTGCTGGGAGAGGTTTCCCTTTCTCTTCTTTGTTCTCACAGCTCCTGGGTCTCAGCTTTGGATTTGGCCCCGCCTCTGCGTGTAGGTCGCCGGAGGGCGTCTGTTCTTCGCTCAGACAGGACAGGGTTAAAGGAGCAGCCTCCTCGGGGACTCCGGCCCACCCAGGCCGGGCGGGAGGGAGGGGCACGGAGTGCGGGGCGAGACTGCAGCGGCAGAGGTCGGCGTGACGTTGCACCAGCCCGAGGCGCGCCGTGCGTTCTCCCAGGGAAGTCGCCCCTGGATCCCGGGACCCCGGCAGTGGCAGGCTGCACAGGCTCCCGGAAGGGCGGTGTGGACAGTGACCTGCGCTCGCACACAGGCTTCTTGGCGGTGGCAGCAGCAGCCCCAGCGTCCCACGCCCGTCTCTGTGCTCCGCGCTTTCAGCCGCGACTCGCGCCCGTCTCTGGAGCTCCTTTACGCGGCGCTCTTAATCCCCTCTCCTCGCGTACCAGGAAACCAAGAGGGAAGAAAAAGTCTCCTGCCTCTTCGGCAGCTCCAGAGTTTTCCCGGACTCCCTTCCGGCTAGCTGTGGCACATTAGCCCCCTTCAGGCTGAGTTCTCGCCGCCAGCCCCAGTCCTCTCCCTGCGCTCTGACCGAAGCCCGAGCCTCAGCTCCAGCGCCGCCTGCCCCGGCGGGGGAGCAGACAAGCCTCTCGGGCTGGTGAGTGCCGCTCGGCACCGCTCCTCTGTGCGGGAATCTCTCTGCTTTGCCCTACCCAGGTATGTGGGGAGTTTCTTGCCTTTTGGGAGGTCTGGGGTCTTCTGCCAGCGTTCAGTAGGTGTTCTGTAGGAGTTGTTCCACGTGTAGCTGTATTTCTGGTGTATCTGTGGGGAGGAAGGTGATCTCCGCGTCTTACTCTTCCGCCATCTTACCCGGAAGTGCGATAGATTCTTTAGGTAAAATGAGAACCTGTCTTACAGCCCATTGTGTATCGGTGGCAATCCGAGTAATTGCTAACATTGCTTTCTTACTCTGACATTCAGAATTTTAATTCTCTCTCCTATTCCTCCCTTCCTCTTCTCCCCACTTCCTTCACTAGACACAGTCTCTATCATGCACACATTGCACACTCACTCTCAAAAAGAAAATGTGGTAAAGGACCTAATAGCCTTCTACTATGTTTCCCCTTAGGAGGTATCTGGAGATGCGTGGGTTCAATTTTTGTCTCTCATGGTGCCTGGGCATTGTTATTGGAATTTAGTACACAGGGGTCCCTGGATGCCACACATCTTGCTGTGTACAGAATGGGCTCAGATTATGGTGACTTTCCAATCATAAATATCATTAATGCTACTGCTGAGAAAAACTAAGTCTAACTGAAGTTTAGGTGGGTACCAACAACCTCAGCTAATAGATGATTTAGCTGTTCCTTGAGCAGATGCTAAAATCTCTTCCAGAATCTAATAGGTTCTTAATAAAACTATGTTGTGTTTTGAATCAAGTTGTTCACTTATACACTAGTCAACACTAGTTAATAAGTTCTATACATATTACTTTCAGGAATAAAAAAAATTTAAGATATACTTGGCAACATCAAGATTTTAACAATATCATAAAGGTGATGAGCATATACAGAAACTAAATGAGCATTTTAGGAAATTTTCACAATGCTATTGGAAAAGGAGAGGTGAGGGTTTACTTTTGAGCACAGTTGTTGGGGATAACTGCATGGAAACTATTGAGAAACAGGTAGGATTTTAATAGGGAGTTATTTGGGGAGACACTTGCTGTAGTCAAAGGTACATTATATGTAAGAACTTGGGAGAAGAGATAGAAATGTATAGAAATATTGTTACCGTAAAGGACAGTACTTGAGAAGATGTGGCAGAAGCTAGGACTAAAAACATAGATTAGGATAGAGAATAGATGGTCTTGAATTTCTTATAAAGGAGTCTTTCCACTTGAAGGTATGGATTTATGTGTGAGTTAGCCATTGGGAGTAGTGTATGGCATGCTGCCTAATGGTCTATACTTTGTTTCAATGTTCCTCTTCATAGAGTCCGTGCTGTAAACTCCCTCAGGTATCAGCTGCTTAAAACTTGCCTTCCTGATTTTCAAGTTCTCCTCTAAAGAGCTCTTTCAGTTTATTATTTTAAATGGTAGCAATATTCCTAGAGGTGAATCACATAATGATTTTTTTCAATCTCTTTTATATAAGGTATCACTGAAAAAGTATGATTAGATTCAATTCAGTTGTCTCCCACAAAAGTAATATGTAGAAAATACCAACCAAGGTGACTCTCAGTGTGATTAAGAGCTTAAAGATTTAGGTTAAGGATATAACAGGGAGAACTGTTCTGCTTAAAGGTGTTGCACAAATTATCTCAAAGAGCCAAAAACAGCGTCCAGTTTTTACTTGAAACAATTTGTTCTTGGAATACTGTCAACTAAAATTGTGGTCAACTTTTGCAAATTGTATGAATTTGCACTGCATATTTTATTTAGTGTTAGCAAAACTCCAATATGGCTCTGCATAACTTACACAATACACCATGAAAATGACTTCAGAAACTCCCACAGAAGTTGACAAATTGGGCATCTAATGCTTTTAAGCTAATTGCATGCTTAGTGGTTAAAGAGTCGACTTGTAAAGAGTGAAGATCAGGGTTTCTTGGAGATAATGCTCTGCCTACTGCCATACTGAATGCAGCCCAGCACTATATCAGAAATATTACAGAAGCTTAAAGAAGAAAATAATGTGAACTTTAATCAGCATTTGACTTACTCTAAGTGAAGTACTCATGAATCATATGCAATATCATAGCAGTTTTGAGACCTATTCTTGAATTTTCAAGCTGTTATTTTCAGGAAATTTAGAAAGCAAACTGCTAAGTGATAAAGAGTAATTTGATACCATTGCTTATGCCACTTTTTTTTTCTCCCTTGCAGACTGGAAAAAAGGAAAGGAGTAATACCTTGAATATTGCAATAGAAAACATGTGCAAGAAGACAAGAGACCTTCGCAGACAGGTGAGTAAGGGGAGAAACGTGGAGACAAACACCAGGCAAAAGGAACCTTTTTTTCTTCTTTTTAAATTAATTTAGAACACAAAACAAGAACAATAAATATATACTTTCCACACTTACATACCTCAACTGTTTTTGTGGCAAAAGTAAAATAGAAGAAAGTGACTTAGTATTAGGCAGAGTTACATTCAAATGCTGGCCCTGCCATCATCATCTGTGTGATCTCAGGAACAGATTTCACCTTTCTGAGCCTCTCTGAACCTATAAAATGGAATTAATAATACACAATAGGGCTGAAATGCCTCTGAGTGCCTGGTACATAGTAAATTTTTAGAGAATGTTGGTAAATTGATTCTGGTAAATTGATTAAAAACTGAGTTTATTATCCAAATGCTTAGAGCAAACAGCTAGCAATTCAGAGACCCTGCCAATTTCCCCTTCTAACTCTTTCCAGGATGCTTCAAAAATTAGTTTCTGTTTAAATTAAGGCTACTTTTAACCTTAGGTCATCAGGAACATAGGATTAGAAAGGATTTCATTAAATAATTTAGAAGTCTAGTGTTATGCCACAAGTTCAAATTTTTTCCTCCAGAAATATGAAGATTTAACTATTTTCAAAGACCTTTGCTTTCCATTCCTTTCCACTATTTAATAACCGGAGTTCTTTTTCATGTACAGCTTTAACTTGGTCACTATTAACACATAAAAGTGGGGCAAAAACTTTTCAACCATAAACTATTAATGCAATATATTATTGTAGTCTAATGGGAAGATTTAGTAAAATGGCCTGAGCAATCTTTTAATTCAGAAGTAGATTTGGAAGTGGAATAAATAGGGATCCCCAGCCAGGTAATATTAGCTGTGTAAAAGCACAATTTTGAAGGCTGGGAAAATTCCAATTTCTCAACTTTATGGCCTTAATGGGAATTCTATTTCTACTGTCAGCACTTAAAATCATGGAATGTAAGAGTTGGAAGGAACTTAGCACAACCTGTCTTATGATGCAGATGAGAAAGCAGGTTAGTGTAGTGAGGTGACCCACCTAAGGAGGAAGGGGACTGAACCTACATCCAGTCATAACCTACACCCACCTCAGGAACTCTCACTCTCAGGACTGTCCTCCCTGTTGTACAACTTTCATTCTCTACCTTCTTCAGTATTTCTACCCCATCTGCTCCTCCCAGGACTTGGAAAAGTTGTTACTATGAGCTATTAACAACTGTGTCTTTCATTCTGGTCTCATCCCTCTAGATTCCCTTCAGCAAAGTTATGCACAAAGACCTGATGTACATTTATACCTCCAAAGCTTTTGGAATCATTATTTTTCTTAAAAAAAAAAAGTTAAAATAAAGCAATCCTTTGTGTGTAGGATTACCAGATTTAGCAAATCAAAGTACAGGATGACCAGTTAAATTTGAATTTCAGATTAACAGCAAACAAATATTGCATGGGAACATAATTATGTATAAAAAATAGTTGAGTTGATCTGAAATTCAAATTTAACCAAGAATCTTGTATTTCATCTTGCAATCCTACTCTGATTTCCACCTCACATCATCAGTGAGACAGAGAAACAGCAAGGGGGTTTTACTAATGCTTTTCTTCGTAGTAAGAGGATGTTTCTAGCTCCTAGAGGACTACTGTGTTCCAGAGTTAGGAAAATTCCCTGTGGTTTCACAGGTCACATCTTCATTTTTTTGGTTAAGTACTGCTGCTTAACAAACCACTCTAAACAATAGCAACCATTTTACTGTTTCATGATTCCATGGGTTGGCTGGGGTGGGGGTGGGGCTGTTAGGGAGTCCATTTCTGTAGTATTTTCACTTGTGGTCTTGCAGGTAGTGGTAGTTCAAATGGTGTCTGGGTTCAGGGCTTAGTATTTGAGGCCTCAGTTCTTCTTTTTCTCTCTCTCCACGTGGTGTCTAATCCCCTAAGGCCCCCATTCATGTGGATTTTCTCCCTGTCAGGGGAGCCTGGATTTCTTACATGCTGGTTCAAGGCTCCAAGTTGACAGGCTTTCTCAGTGCCTGAGCTCCAAAGTCACTAGGATGCTTTTGCCTCTGCATACTACAAACTCTGCTCCAGGTCAACAGGAGGAAGTAAAGTCACTATCTCTTATGGGAAAAGTGGCATGTGTATATGGGAAGATGGGATTGTTAGGAGCTGTCTTTGGAGACATCCATGGTCTTTAGTGTGAGGTGAGGTAGTTGCTCTGATTTGTTCTCAGTATCCTCACTTGCCTTCCCAAGAAGTTCATTTTCCATCCCGATGTTTATGCTTGTGGCCATAATACAAACTAGTTCAAACAACATGAGTCATCTCCACCTCTTCTTGCAAAATTTATTAATCAGTTTGTTTTGAGCATCCTCTATATACTGTACTTTTCACAGAGGAAGGAGAAAGTCCCTATCCTTACAGTGTTTTTCGTTGGAATATTTAATGTTCTTTTCTTGTTCTAGATCTGTGTTTGTTTGTTTGTTTTTAGTAGAAAAAAACAAGCAAACAAAGGCTGTCTCCCTGCTCATCCATCTTAATTCCTTTGCTTACCCATGGCCTGTCCATTGGCAGCACAGAAACATTTTAGCTCAGAGAATCAATGGGCTTCCTCTGTGAGGAATGAGATAGATTTCTTAAACATAGCTGGGAAGAAGCAAATTATACATTTTGGGGTAATAACATGAATGTCCTACAGGTGATTTACTGTTTTATTGTTTCAAATAAACAATTTGTCTTTTCTTGCTCTGTGACTTCATTGCCTGTTGCACTAGAGAGCAAAGACAAAAGTCCTTGACATTGTGTTTCAGAATTTTTATAATTTGGCACCAACTTAATCCTAATAATTTTTCTTTCTTTTTTTTTTAGTTTTACTATAAACTTTATTTTTTTAATTTTATTTTTTAACATCTTTATTGGATATAATTGCTTTACGATGGTATCTTAGTTTCTGCTTTATAACAAAGTGAATCAGTTACACATATACATATATCCCCATATCTCCTCCCTCTTGCGTCTCCCTCCCACCCTCCTATCCCACCCCTCTAGGTGGTCACAAAGCACAGAGCTGCTCCCTGTGATATGCGGCTGCTTCCCACTAGCTATCTGTTTTACATTTGGTAGTATATATAAGTCCCTGACACTCTCTCAGTTCGTCCCAGCTTACCTTTACCCCTCCCTGTGTCCTCAAGTCCATTTTCTATGTCTGAGTCTTTATTTCTGTCCTACCCCTAGGTTCTTCAGAACCATTTTATTATTTTTTTTTAGATTCCATATATATATGTTAGCATATGGTATTTGTTTTTCTCTTTCTGACTTACTTCACTCTGTATGACAAGTTCTAGGTCCATCCACCTCACTACAAATAACTCAATTTCGTTTCTTTTTATGGCTGAGTTATATTCCATTGTATATATGTGCCACATCTTCTTTATCCATTCATCTGTCGATGGACACTTAGGTTGCTTCCATGTCCTGGTTATTGTAAATACAGCTGCAGTGAGCATTGCAGTACATGACTCTTTTTGAATTATGGCTTTCTCAGGGTATATGCCCAGTAGTGGGATTGCTGGGTCACATGGTAGTTCTATTTGTAGTTTTTTAAGGAACCTCCATACTGTTCTCCATAGTGGCTGTATCAATTTACATTCCCACCAACAGTGCAAGAGGATTCCCTTTTCTCCACACCCTCTCAAGCATTTATTGTTTGTAGATTTTTTATGATGGCCATTCTAACTAGTGTGAGGTGATACCTCACTGTAGTTTTGATTTGCATTTCTCTAATGATTAGTGATGTTGACCATCCTTTCATGTATTTTTTGGCAATCTGTATACCTTCTTTGGAGAAATGTCTATTTAGGTCTTCTGCACATTTTTGAATTGGGTTATTTGTTCTTTTAATATTAAGCTGCATGAGCTGCTTGTAAATTTTGAAGATTAATCCTTTGTCAGTTACTTCATTTGCAAATATTTTCTCCCATTCTGAGGGTTGTCTTTTCATCTTGTTTATGATTTCCTTTGCTGTGCAAAAGCTTTTAAGTTTCATTAGGTCCCATTTGTTTATTTTTGTTTTTATTTCCATTTCTCTGGGAGGTGGGTCAAAAAGGATCTTGCTGTGATTTATGTCGTAGAGTGTTCTCCCTATGTTTTCCTCTAAGAGTTTTATAGTGTCTGGACTTACAATTAGGTCTTTAATCCATTTTGAGTTTACTTTTGTGAATGATGTTAGGGAGTGTTCTAATATCATTCTTTTACATGTAGCTGTCCAGTTTTCCTAGCACCACTTATTGAAGAGGCTGTCTTTTCTCCATTCTGTAGTCTTGCCTCCTTTATCAAAAATAAGGTGACCATATGTGTGTGGGTTTATCTCTGGGCTTCCTATGGTGTTCCATTGATCTATATTTCTGTTTCTGTGCCAGTACTATACTGTCTCGATTACTGTAGTTTTGTAGTATAGTCTGAAGTTAGGGAGCCTGATTCCTCCAGCTCTGTATTTCTTTCTCAAGATTGCTTTGGCTATTCGGGATCTTTTGTGTTTCAATACAAATTGTGAAATTTTTTGTCCTAGTTCTGTGAAAAATGCCATTGGTAGTTTGATAGGGATTGCATTGAATCTGTAGATTGCTTTGGGTAGCATAGTCATTTTCACAGTGTTTATTCTTCCAATCCAAGAGCATGGTATAGCTCTCCATCTGTTTGTATCATCTTTTATTTCTTTCATCAGTGTCTTATAGTTTTCTGCATACAGGTCTTTTGTCTCCATAGGTAGGTTTATTCCTAGGTATTTTATTCTTTTTGTTGCAAAGGTAAATGAGAGTGTTTCCTTAATTTCTCTTTCAGATTTTTCATCATTAGTGTATAGGAATGCAAGAGATTTCTGTGCATTAATTTTGTATCCTGTTACTTTACCAAATTCATTGATTAGCTCTAGTAGTTTTCTGGTAGCATCTTTAGGATTCTTTGTGTATAGTATCATGTCATCTGCAAACAGTGACAGCTTTTTTTTTTGTTTGTTTGTTTTTTTGTTTTTTTGTGGTACGCGGGCCTCTCACTGTTGTGTCCTCTCCCATTGTGGAGCACGGGCTCTGGACATGCAGGCTCAGTGGCCATGGCTCATGGGCCTAGCTGCTCCACGTCCTGTGGGATCTTTCCGGACCGGGGCACGAACCCGTGTCCCCTGCATCAGCAGGCGGACTCTCAACCACTGTACCACCAGAGAAGCCCTCCGAGAAGCAAGTGTAAAAGAATATCAAGCATAAGAGAACAGGCAGGGAAGGAGGAAAGGATACGTGATTGAGGTCATCAATATAGGCAACAGTTACTTAAGGACCTCTGAGAAGAGACAGAATGCCTCCCAGAATTGTCTGACCAATCGATGGAAGCTGGGAATTTTATCCAGTAGCTCCCGTACCCATTGGTTGAGGGTTGCTCCCAGTAGTATTGCCTCTCTAGAACTTTGAGGCTGTTTGTGCTTGAGCTGAGAATCTCATAGAAACTTGGAGCAGGCCCTGAAAAAGAATAACAAAAAGAATCATGGAATGCACTCGAGGTGGGATGTCTTTGGAGGACATGGAACTGTCCCCCCCCAGCAACAGTTGAAATCAGAGACTGGTCCAGTGGATGAGATGTAAAGTACCAAAGGCCTCTAATGTAGCCTATAATCATAGCTATGAATGTAATGGTAAATGATCAGGAATCAGTAACGGAGAGAATCTTGTGAGAAAACTGTGGGTTGGTTGCATTAATTGTGCTATTTGTTGTTTGCATGGGTTGAAGATGCTTTCAAAGGGGAAGATATTTCCCTGCCTGCTGATTGTTTGCTGTCTCTTAAGCATATCACTCATGTCTAACACAAGTCACCAATTTTTGGCCATTTCCTTCTGTCATCTTTTAATCTTTTTGTCTGAACTTTTTTTTTTTTTACCTGAAATACCTTTCACTATTTCCATTGTGCCTAATGAGACTCTATTTCAATCTTTTCTCTACTACCACATTCCAGTCACACCAGATACTTGTGATTCTGGAGGATCCCTCTGTTTTATTTGCTTATAATAGTCTCTATTCCTAGACTGTGATGCTTGCCATTTCCCAGCTCCAACTCTTAACATCCTAATCACTTTTTAAAATGGAATACATATGTCTCATCCTTACAGAAGCCTTCTTAACTATGAGAATCAGTCAGTAGTTTCTTATTTGTTTTCACTTCTTTTAAGATACTCATCAAACTCTTTGTATATCTCTCCCTCCCTAACTTGCTTTGCCATTAGATAGAAAGCTCAAAATGCATTTGTTAAATTGAATGAATATGCAACTACAGAAGATTCGTTTTGCTTATTATATTTGACAGTGTCTTCTATCAGGTAATTTCAGCCCATTTTCCAACAGAATTATGAAAACATTGGCATAGATCTTATTTGAAAGCACATTTTCCAGTCGTTCTGTCTTGTCCTACTGAACATAATATCCCACCTCTGTGGTACCATTTTCTCAGTTACTGTGTTATGTAGTTAGCAACATGCCTTAGAAAAAAGCAAAAAACGTGTTCCTAATTTGATTTAGTTTTTTAAAAAATAATTTAGTCAAAGAGTTTATTTATTCTTTAATTAATAGAAATCAGCTATACCTCAAGCCTCAGTTCTACAATATATTTCAACCTTTGTATATGGGATGATGGATTGAATGAATAGCAGGGAAAATATAGTTGAAAACCTTGAAGAAATTAAAAAAAAGAACGGGGGAATAAATGCCATTAAAATGAAGGGAAGGCAAGGTGGCACCACTGAGGGGAGATGCATGGACCAGAACAAATGTATTCAGTGCTTGAAGAAGATTGCTGTAATTATTCAAGTATTTACAAAAATTGGTGCAATCTAAGACAGTAGTTATTTCTATCTCTATCATTTTTATATGGTGATAAATCAAAACTTTTTTTTAAGCATAAGAGGACAATCTGACTTTCTGAGTTTAGTTTTAGATGGGAACATATGTCGAAGTCTTTTTTTTTTCTTGAAGTTTTTTATATGAGAAACAATCCCTCTTTAAACCTATATCTCAATGTAGTTAATACCAAGTCTTACTTCTTCATGTAACAATCAAATTACGAGAAACAGGAGTTTATTCTGTCTCCACCTGTTCATCTCCCATTCACTCTTCAAACCATGGCAATAGGACTCCTGATCCCACTTTTCCACCAAAACTTCTTAATAACCTCCTAGTGGTCAAATCCAATAGAGAAGTCTTGGTACTTTTAATTTAACTTACCTTTAAAATAAGACTCTGAACCCTTTTATCGTCTTGAAATTTCTTTGCTGTCAGTCTCCTGGTTTTTCTTCATTACAATATTTAATGACATTCCTCCACTAGATTATAAGGGATCATGTATTTCCAACCTGACATTTTTCACAGTACCTAGCTCTTGGTAGAAAAGTAAGGAAATGGTGTTCAGAAATACTTGTTGAATTGAGTGAAATCAAATACACAGAAAAGAAGATTCAACACATCCATAATGTGGGTGTTATAATTGTGTTTGGTAGGATAAGTTCATTTGAAGAGCATTGATACAGAGGTTTATTTGAAAGTTTCCCTTTAGGCTGTTGGGTCATTTCCTCTCTTTGTTTCTTGGCCATCATCTCAGCCTCTTTTTAGGTCCTACTCTCCATCTGCACGACTACCATAAGTGGTAATATTTTTAAGATTTTATTCTTGGACATCTCACTGTGCATCTCCCTCTATATGATTCTCTTCACCTCCTTGGCTTGAATTACCTCCCATATGTATGCTGGCTTTCAGCCACATATCTCTAGTGTAAACCTCCTCTTAGCCCCCCTTCTATATGTCCTGGTTACAAATGAAGGAAGAAAAGGATAAAGGGGAGGGATGGTCATTGGCAACAGCTCCCCTTCTGAGAGATTTCTTCTACTTTTCTCTTATGTACGTGGAACTAACACAACTTGCATTTCCCAGTGCAACTCCTAACTTATGATCTCTTGCCTGACTTCCCTGGTCCACTCTTTATGGACATCAAACAGTTCACTCACTCAAGGTCTTCTCCTTGCCTTGTAAACACTTAGCACTCTACACCCTGTCCAAGTAAGTGCTCGGTAAATGTTAATTAGTTGCCATTAGTGATTTGCTGTTCTGCATGCTAAGTAGAATCTTTCCTTGGGGATCTTCCTACTGCCTTTGTGAAATTGTTGATAGCCATAAAAATTTCAGAGTTCTTCTGAGAACGCTCCACTATCTTAGACAAAGGTATTTTTCTCCCCCAAATCTATAATTATTATGGATTTATTATCCTACAATTGTTATAGGAAGAGAGACAGTGCTTTTTTTTTTCATGTAGCTACATCATTTAACCCCTTGAAAATAGATTAATTCTAATGTAATCCAAAACTAGAGTAAGTATCTGCTGGTTTTAAAAAATATTCTAAAATATAATTTTCACAGAAGGCAAATTACAAACTCCCTGCCTGATAGCTAGTCATGTCTTTATTACAGAGATTATTAAATTGAGGGAGTTGACCAAAAACTTTGGAGCCATTCATAATCACTGACATTGTTAATAAAACATGTCAAGGTATTGTGATCTTTAAGGACTCAAGATTATATAAATACAATGCATTAATTTTCCAGCTCAGTTTTAAATTTCAGAAAATATCTGCTGAGTAGAGTAATTGCCTGATTGTCATTTATAAGCTTACACATAATCTAATTTAAAAGGACTAATTGTAGTAGAATGTTATACTTGTTTAATAATTTAAGGTGTGAGGGCAAGATCAGTTAATGCAAATGGAGAAAATTGGACATCAAACTCATTTTTTATTCTCCTTGCTCTATTAATCTGTTACCAACTGGCATAATCAGTTATCTAACTTGGTTTAATTACCATGAAGTCTACAATTTAGCTAATCAAAATTTATCATGAGTTCTTCCAACAAAGTAGAAAGCATTTTATAATTTTGTAATTATGAAAATACATGATGTTCAATGTTGTTTGTACACATGCATAAACATTACAACAGTGCAGTTTCTTTGAGGGAAAAATACAGTACTATCACTTATAATCTGACCTCTGGGCTAAGTACAGTTTAAGAAAAAGATAGTCGTTTCTGAGAGCAAGAGAGCTATTGCTCAATGATTTTTTTTCTTGGATATTTAGCTTGTTTTAGCTTTGTAAGTGACATTCATACAGTCTTAAATATTATGATTTTAGAGACTGTGCAAAAATACATATAAAAGAAATTTTGTAATTACTGAGATTGTAAAAATAGGAAATAACAAGAACTATTTCTTGAAAAAAAAAAAACCTGAATTTTTTATTTCTCCTCAGCTCCGTAAGGCTATTATAGATCATGTGTCAGACTCCTTTTTGGATACGACAGTCCCACTTTTGGTTCTCATTGAAGCTGCCAAGAATGGCCGGGAAAAGGAAATAAAAGAATATGCTGCGATATTTCGTGAACACACCAGCAGGCTTGTAGAGGTGAGTGTGCTAGAACTGTAACTACTCTAAATCCAGGAGAATAGGGCTCTCATTCTGCATTTATACCTGAATTGGATTCAAATAAAAACTTTTGTCCACTTATAGCAAATGAAGGAGAGTTGGGCCAAAGTACTGTGAAGGTATGTATGTCAAATTGTATAAACTATCCCCCATTGGCTTGGAAAAGGAACAAGTTATTTAGAAAGAATTATGAAAATATGATCGATATATTTTCTTTCTTTTTTTTTTTTTTTGAAATCACATTAAATTTTAATATATGAAAAGCTAATACAGAAATTTAATTGTGCAAAATATTATTTGTAAAATATAAAGTTGGAGAATTCAAATGATTTTTTTGGCATTTTTAATGTTTAAATAGGCTTTGTTGACAAACTGTATAGAAAATATCTTGTAAAATGAAGGTTCTAACAAGGCAGAGAAAGCATATAAACTGTGAAACATAGTATTTTTTGTTTTATAATTACATTTACATTTTTCTCAAAATTACAAAATTGATGGAGTCATTAAAGAAAAACTGCAATGTACAGAAAAAAGAAAAAAATAATCAGCCATGATCATACCATGAAGAGATACTCACTTTAAAAATTGTATGTTATTTTTTCTTTTTTTCTCTTTTTTTTTTATTTTACAAATTTAATCAGTTATACATATACATATGTTCCCATATCCCCTCCCTTTTGCGTCTCCCTCCCACCCTCCCTATCCCACCCCTCCAGGCGGTCAGAAAGAACCGAGCTGATCTCCCTGTGCTATGCGGCTGCTTCCCACTAGCTATCTACCTTACGTTTGGTAGTGTATATATGTCCATGCCTCTCTTTTGCTTTGTCACAGCTTACCCTTCCCCCTCCCCATATCCTCAAGTCCATGCTCTAGTAGGTCTGTGTCTTTATTCCTGTCTTACCCCTATGTTCTTGATGACATTATTTTCTTAAATTCCATATATATGTGTCAGCATACAGTATTTGTCTTTCTCTTTCTCACTTACTTCACTCTGTATGACAGACTCTAGGTCCATCCACCTCATTACAAATAGCTCAATTTCATTTCTTTTTATGGCTGAGTAATATTCCATTGTATATATGTGCCACATCTTCTTTATCCATTCATCCGATGATGGACACTTAGGTTGTTTCCATCTCCGGGCTATTGTAAATAGGGCTGCTATGAACATTTTGGTACATGTCTCTTTTTGAATTATGGTTTTCTCAGGGTATATGCCCAGTAGTGGGATTGCTGGGTCATATGGTAGTTCTATTTGTAGTTTTTTAAGGAACCTCCATACCGTTCTCCATAGTGGCTGTACCAATTCACATTCCCACCAGCAGTGCAAGAGTGTTCCCTTTTTTCCACACCCTCTCCAGCATTTATTGTTTCTAGATTTTTTGATGATGGCCATTCTGACTGGTGTGAGATGATATCTCATTGTAGTTTTGATTTGCATTTCTCTAATGAGTAAAGATGTTGAGCATCCTTTCATGTGTTTGTTGGCTGTCTGTATATCTTCTGTGGAGAAATGTCTATTTAGGTCTTCTGCCCATTTTTGGATTGGGTTGTTTGTTTTTTTGCTATTGAGCTGCATGAGCTGCCCATAAATTTTGGAGATTAATCCTTTGTCAGTTGCTTCATTTGCAAATATTTTCTCCCATTCTGAGGGTTGTCTTTTCGTCTTGTTTATGGTTTCCTTTGCTGTGCAAAAGCTTTGAAGTTTCATTAGGTCCCATGTGTTTATTTTTGTCTTTATTTCCATTTCTCTAGGAGGTGGGTCAAAAAGGATCTTGCTGTGATTTATGTCATAGAGTGTTCTGCCTATGTTTTCCTCTAGGAGTTTGATAGTGTCTGGCCTTACATTTAGGTCTTTAATCCATTTTGAGCTAATTTTTGTGTATGGTGTTAGGGAGTGATCTAATCTCATACTTTTACATGTCCCTGTCCAGTTTTCCCAGCACCACTTATTGAAGAGACTGTCCTTTCTCCACTGTACATTCCTGCCTCCTTTATCAAAGATAAGGTGACCATATGTCCGTGGGTTTATCTCTG
Source organism: Mesoplodon densirostris (assembly GCF_025265405.1). Classification (NCBI taxonomy): domain Eukaryota; kingdom Metazoa; phylum Chordata; class Mammalia; order Artiodactyla; family Ziphiidae; genus Mesoplodon; species Mesoplodon densirostris. The sequence goes on from NC_082661.1 coordinate 182,057,106, forward strand.
GGCTTTCTATCCTGTTCCATTGATCTATCTTTCTGTTTTTGTGCCAGTACCATACTGTCTTGATTACTGTAGCTTTGTAGTATAGTCTGAAGTCAGGGAGCCTGATTCCTCCAGCTCCGTTTTTCGTTCTCAAGATTGCTTTGGCTATTCGGGGTCTTTTGTGTTTCCATACAAATTGTGATATTTTTTGTTCTAGTTCTGTGAAAAATGCCATTGGTAGTTTGATAGGGATTGCATTGAATCTGTAGATTGCTTTGGGTAGTAGAGTCATTTTCACAATGTTGATTCTTCCAATCCAAGAACATGGTACATCTCTCCATCTATTTGTATCATCTTTAATTTCTTTCATCAGTGTCTTATAATTTTCTGCATACAGGTCTTTTGTCTCCTTAGGTAGGTTTATTCCTAGATATTTTATTCTTTTTGTTGCAATGGTAAATGGGAGTGTTTCCTTGATTTCACTTTCAGATTTTTCATCATTAGTATATAGGAATGCCAGAGATTTCTGTGCATTAATTTTGTATCCTGCAATTTTACCAAATTCATTGATTAGTTCTAGTAGTTTTCTGGTAGCATCTTTAGGATTCTCTATGTATAGTATCATGTCATCTGCAAACAGTGACAGCTTTACTTCTTCTTTTCCCATTTGGATTCCTTTTATTTCCTTTTCTTCTCTGATTGCTGTGGCTAAAACTTCCAAAACTAGGTTGAATAAGAGTGGTGAGAGTGGGCAACCTTGTCTTGTTCCTGATCTTAGTGGAAATGGTTTCAGTTTTTCACCATTGAGGACGATGCTGGCTGTGGGTTTGTCATATATGGCCTTTATTATGTTGAGGAAAGTTCCCTCTATGCCTACTTTCTGCAGGGTTTTTATCATAAATGGGTGTTGAATTTTGTCAAAAGCTTTCTCTGCATCTATTGAGATGATCATATGGTTTTTCTCCTTCAGTTTGTTAATATGGTGTATCACATTGATTGATTTGCGTATATTGAAGAATCCTTGCATTCCTGGAATAAACCCCACTTGATCATGGTGTATGATCCTTTTAATGTGCTGTTGGATTCTGTTTGCTAGTATTTTGTTGAGGATTTTTGCATCTATGTTCATCAGTGATATTGGCCTGTAGTTTTCTTTCTTTGTGACATCCTTGTCTGGTTTTGGTATCAAGGTGATGGTGGCCTCGTAGAATGAGTTTGGGAGTGTTCCTCCCTCTGCTATATTTTGGAAGAGTTTGAGAAGGATAGGTGTTAGCTCTTCTCTAAATGCTTGATAGAATTCGCCTGTGAAGCCATCTGGTCCTGGGCTTTTGTTTGTTGGAAGATTTTTAATCACAGTTTCAATTTCAGTGCTTGTGATTGGTCTGTTCATATTTTCTATTTCTTCCTGATTCAGTCTTGGCAGGTTGTGCATTTCTAAGAATTTGTCCATTTCTTCCAGGTTGTCCATTTTATTGGCATAGAGTTGCTTATAGTAATCTCTCATGATCTTTTGTATTTCTGCAGTGTCAGTTGTTACTTCTCCTTTTTCATTTCTAATTCTATTGATTTGAGTCTTCTCCATTTTTTTCTTGATGAGTCTGGCTAATGGTTTATCAATTTTGTTTATCTTCTCAAAGAACCAGCTTTTAGTTTTATTGATCTTTGCTATCGTTTCCTTCATTTCTTTTTCATTTATTTCTGATCTGATTTTTATGATTTCTTTCCTTCTGCTAACTTTGGGATGTTTTTGTTCTTCTTTCTCTAATTGCTTTAGGTGCAAGGTTAGGTTGTTTATTCGAGATGTTTCCTGTTTCTTAAGGTGGGATTGTATTGCCATAAACTTCCCTCTTAGAACTGCTTTTGCTGCATCCCATAGGTTTTGGGTCGTCGTGTCTCCATTGTCATTTGTTTCTAGGTATTTTTTAATTTCCTCTTTGATTTCTTCAGTGATCACTTCGTTATTAAGTAGTGTATTGTTTAGCCTCCATGTGTTTGTATGTTTTACAGCTCTTTTCCTGTAATTGATATCTAGTCTCATAGCATTGTGGTCAGAAAAGATACTTGATACAATTTCAATTTTCTTAAATTTACCAAGGCTTGATTTGTGACCCAAGATATGATCTATCCTGGAGAATGTTCCATGAGCACTTGAGAAAAATGTGTATTCTGTTGTTTTTGGATGGAATGTCCTATAAATATCAATTAAGTCCATCTTGTTTAATGTATCATTTAAAGCTTGTGTTTCCTTATTTATTTTCATTTTGGATGACCTGTCCATTGGTGAAAGTGGGGTGTTAAAGTCCCCTACTATGATTGTGTTACTGTCGATTTCTCCTTTTATGGCTGTTAATATTTCCCTTATGTATTGAGGTGCTCCTATGTTTGGTGCATAAATATTTACAATTGTTATATCTTCTTCTTGGATTGATCCCTTGATCATTATGTAGTGTCCTTCTTTGTCTCTTCTAGTAGTCTTTATTTTAAAGTCTATTTTGTCTGATATGAGAATTGCTACTCCAGCTTTCTTTTGGTTTCCATTTGCATGGAATATCTTTTTCCATCCCCTTACTTTCAGTCTGTATGTGTCTCTAGGTCTGAAGTGGGTCTCTTATAGACAGCATATATATGGGTCTTGTTTTTGTATCCATTCAGCCAGTCTGTGTCTTTTGGTGGGAGCATTTAGTCCATTTACATTTAAGGTAATTATTGATATGTATGTTCCTATTCCCATTTTCTTAATTGTTTTGGGTTCGTTATTGTAGTTCTTTTCCTTCTGTTGTGTTTCTTGCCTAGAGAAGTTCCTTTAGCATTTGTTGTAAAGCTGGTTTGGTGGTGCTGAACTCTCTCAGCTTTTGCTTGTCTGTAAACATTTTAATTTCTCCATCAAATCTGAATGAGATCCTTGCTGGGTAGAGTAATCTTGGTTGCAGGTTTTTCTCCTTCATCACTTTAAGTATGTCCTGCCACTCCCTTCTGGCTTGTAGAGTTTCTGCTGAGAGATCAGCTGTTATCCTGATGGGGATTCCCTTGTGTGTTATTTGTTGTTTTTGCCTTGCTGCTTTTAATATGATTTCTTTGTGTTTAATTTTTGACAGTTTGATTAATATGTGTCTTGGCGTATTTCTCCTTGGATTTATTCTGTATGGGACTCTCTGTGCCTCCTGGACTTGATTAACTATTTCCTTTCCCATATTAGGGAAGTTTTCAACTATAATCTCTTCAAATATTTTCTCAGACCCTTTCTTTTTCTCTTCTTCTTCTGGAACCCCTATAATTCGAATGTTGGTGCGTTTAATGTTGACCCAGAGGTCTCTGAGACTGTCCTCTGTTCTTTTCATTCTTTTTTCTTTATTTTGCTGTGCAGCAGTTATTTCCACTATTTTATCTTCCACCTCACTTATCCGTTCTTCTGCCTCAGTTATTCTGCTATTGATCCCATCTAGAGTAATTTTTATTTCATTTATTGTGTTTTTAATCGATGCTTGATTCGTCTTTAGTTCTTCTAGGTCCTTGTTAACTGTTTCTTGCATTTTGTCTATTCTATTTCCAAGATTTTGGATCATCTTTACCATCATTATTCTGAATTCTTTTTCAGATAGACTGCCTATTACCTCTTCATTTGTTAGGTCTGGTGGGTTTTTATCTTGCTCCTTCTCCTGCTGTGTGTTTTTCTGTCTTCTCATTTTGCTTATGTTAGTGTGTTTGGGGTCTACTTTTTGTAGGCTGCAGGTTCGTAGTTCCCGTTGTTTTTGGTGTCTGTCCCCAGTGGCTAAGGTTGGTTTAGTGGGTTGTTTAGGCTTCTTGGTGGAGGGGACTACTGCCTGTGTTCTGGTGGATGAGGCTGGATCTTGTCTTTCTGGTGGGCAGGTCCACGTCTGGTGGTGTGTTTTGGGGTGTTTGCGGACTTTTTATGATTTGAGGCAGCCTCTCTGCTAATGGGTGGTGTTGTGTTCCTGTCTTGCTAGTTGTTTGGCATAGGGTGTCCAGCACTGTAGCTTGCTGGTCGTTGAGTGAAGCTGGGTGCTGGTGTTGAGATGGAGATCTCTGGAAGATTTTCGCCGTTTGATATTATGTGGAGCTGGGAGGTGTCTTGTGGACCAGTGTCCTGAAGTTGGCTCTCCCACCTCAGAGGCACAGCACTGACTCCTGGCTCCTCAATTTGGGATGATTTGTTGTCTATTCATGTATTCCACAGATGCAGGGTACATGAAGTTGATTGTGGAGCTTTAATCCGCTGCTTCTGAGGCTGCTGGGAGAGGTTTCCCTTTCTCTTCTTTGTTCTCACAGCTCCTGGGTCTCAGCTTTGGATTTGGCCCCGCCTCTGCGTGTAGGTCGCCGGAGGGCGTCTGTTCTTCGCTCAGACAGGACAGGGTTAAAGGAGCAGCCTCTTCGGGGACTCTGGCTCACTCAGGCTGGGCGGGAGGGATGGGCACGGAGTGCGGGGCGAGCCTGCAGCGGCAGAGGTCGGCGTGACGTTGCACCAGCCCGAGGCGCGCCATGCGTTCTCCCAGGGAAGCCGCCCCTGGATCCCGGGACCCCGGCAGTGGCAGGCTGCACAGGCTCCCGGAAGGGCGGTGTGGACAGTGACCTGCGCTCGCACACAGGCTTTTTGGCGGCGGTAGCAGCAGCCCCAGCGTCCCACGCCCGTCTCTGTGCTCCGCGCTTTCAGCAGCGACTCGCGCCCGTCTCTGGAGCTCCTTTACGCGGCGCTCTTAATCCCCTCTCCTCGCGCACCAGGAAACCAAGAGGGAAGAAAAAGTCTCCTGCCTCTTCGGCAGCTCCAGAGTTTTCCCGGACTCCCTCCCGGCTAGCTGTGGCACATTAGCCCCCTTCAGGCTGAGTTCTCGCCGCCAGCCGCAGTCCTCTCCCTGCGCTCTGACCGAAGCCCGAGCCTCAGCTCCAGCGCCGCCCGCCCCGGCGGGGGAGCAGACAAGCCTCTCGGGCTGGTGAGTGCCGCTCGGCACCGCTCTTCTGTGCGGGAATCTCTCTGCTTTGCCCTACCCAGGTATGTGGGAAGTTTCTTGCCTTTTGGGAGGTCTGGGGTCTTCTGCCAGCGTTCAGTAGGTGTTCTGTAGGAGTTGTTCCACGTGTAGCTGTATTTCTGGTGTATCTGTGGGGAGGAAGGTGATCTCCGCGTCTTACTCTTCCGTCATCTTACCCGGAAGTCCGATATATTTTCTTAATGTGTATTTTTTTCAGAGCTACACACACACATACACAAACCTGGTACACAAACCTGGTTAAACACAGGTTTTATCCTTACAAATACTTTCTTCCTATTCTAACTTAAAAGTATTAGATGCTTTCTCTCATGTCACTTTATTGTTTCTCTCCCATCTTTTCATGGTTGTTACTCCTTCAGCCTTTCAAATCATATTCAACTGTGAAACATGACTATAGAACATGAATATAGGGTATACAGGGATAGAGAAACACAGAATAATTAAGTAGGGATAGTGGACTTTTCCATGTCCCAGTAGAGGAAAGAGGAGATGATAAAACTGTAATTTCCTCCTACTTGGAAACTGGAAACATGGAAATGCCCCATGATTTGGGGGGCAGGGGGGCATATTGCTGAAGGACCTATGAAGTGCTGGGCGATTCCTAGAAGACAGGTAGTGGAATTTACTGTCTTATGGACATCAATAATACAACCACGGTATAAGAGAAAGCCTGAATGGAAGAATTCCTAACCCCAGTAAAGTGACAGTACTTGCAAGTCCAGGAAACACTGGAAGGAAGGGAAAAATGTGGTTGACCAGATCCTTGTACTAGAGCGATACACTGCTGGTACCCATCAGTGTGAGTCTATCAGTCATTTATGCCTTGTGTCAGTACTCATTGTCAGTGCTATGTGCTATGCTGATTATTAAATATTTTGACTGCCACATCTTCCTATATAGGCCATGAATTCTGTGATGAAATATGTGTTTGGGGGCCCAAATTGCTTGTAAAACTTGTGTTAGAAATAGTCCCCACTTGATTAAGAAACGTTGTATAGTAAACATTTATACAATGTTTACTAAAGTAGAGGCCTTTTCCAACATCTTTAATGTGGATCAACTGGGAAGGAAGTTTCCAATGTAGCTAGCACTTCCACTGGGTCCCAATCTTCACATCTAGAAAATAAGAGTGGATAGATAGATGATTACTAAGATAATTTCAGCCCTAAAACTGCCCCACCTACGACTTTGAAATCTTTGAACTTGCCAGGAACTCTGTGAGACAGGGTAGCTGATGTAATTCCCATTCGCCTTACATGGAAATAAAAATACGAAACCTAAAACAAGCTAATGAGAGTCGAAGCTGATTTCCAGGTTTACTGTGTTTAACTAATTCATTCAACTATTTATTACTTATCTAGTTTTATTTATTCCTTCTTGTACTCATTCCTCAAATATTTACTAACTATTCCCAAAGGAAAATGTTAAAAATTAAAAGAGAGCAGAACAGAGGAGCAGGTCATTAAAGGCACCTAACTAAGTATGGCTCCTAAATATCATAAATCTTTTGTCTAGAAATATGTTTTCTAAGCTGAAGGAACACCAAATTATGAAAATAACTTTTTGGTGAAAAATTCTGAAAGTAAAAGTTGGTTTGTGCTAATAACGTTGGATCCTTATTCCTATTTTTCAGTTTAGTTTCTAATGAAATATAAATCTCATGAGGTGCTCAATAAAGGACACCTTGATCCCACGATTTTGGAAAAAAGTTCTATTTCTCCTCTTGGAGATTTTACGTATCTGAAAAATCCAGATATAAAGAAATCTCTTTAAGTCAGAATTTCCCCAAATCAATTTATCTAAAGTACTCTTTCTTTCATGATGCTTATTAGTAAGGCACTGCCTTCCAGAAACACTTGAGAATACTACCTTATTTTATTACCAAATGATAGTTTTTTACTATGTAGATAGAGCTCTAAGAATCTATTTTAAATGTTTAAGGATTTTGAAAATTCTGTAGTTCATGTGAATATGAAACAATAACAGATTTTGGAATTTTGAGCTACTAGGGGACTGAGAATGGGTCTTATTCAACTCTTGGTTCCCTTAACACATTATAATGAGATTATGCTGGCTTTGGAGTCTTCCAGTTCTTACTCTGATATTACTTAGAAACTTGTCTTCAGTTCCAGTAAGCTTTTACTAGTTAACAAACCATCCCCAAACTTAGTGCTTAGAATAATCATTTATTATTCTCTTACTGATCTGCAGGTTGACTGAGCAGAGCTGGGCAGTCCTCATGTAGTGTCTCTTTCATGTGCTGGTTGTCAAATATTGGCTGGGGATGGAACCCTTCAAAGGTTTGATTTGGCTAGACAAGCAAGATGGTACATTCACATGATTGAAAGTGCATGCTAGCTGTCAGCTGGGAGCTTAGCTGTGGTTGTCAACTGGAGCACCAGCCAGTAAATACATGGCCTTTCCATGTGGCTTCAGCTTCTCAGAGCGTAGTTTCTGAGTTCTGAGATGAGAAGTCCCAAGAGCAAGCCAGAAACAGGAAGTAGAGCTGACATTCTCTTAAGGCCTGGGCCCAGCAATTGGCAGAGTACAGCTTCCACTGTACTTTAGTAATCAAAGCCATCACAGAGCCTGCCCAAACACAAGGAGGGAAGAGGCGGCATGAGACTCCATGTCTCACTGGAAGGAGCAGCAGAGTATTTGCGGCCACCTTTAATTTACATGTCTCTTCTTAGGGCTTCATTTGCTTTAGCTGTAAAGTGAAGGTTAAACAAGATAATGTCTAAGGTCACTACCAGTTTCTAAAATTGTAAGATCTGAGAAATACTTTTTACAGTTGAGAGACTCCTAGCTCTCTAAGAGATATAGACATAGGAGAAAATGAAAATGGTTTTTAAGTATACTGCTCAAACACTAGGTTGTTTATATATATCAAGAAGGAAAAAAAAGAGGGCTGCATTTATCTCCCAGGAAAATTCTTTTTTGAAAGGAGCTGTCTAACCAAAGCAAGAGAGCAAATCATCATTAATTTACTACAAACATTGAGATAGAAGTGTCTGGGGCAGAGTCTGAGGAAATAAGAGAACTAAAATATATCAGTTTCAGAGGACATTGTGAGTTCCCTTTGTATGGATTGGTTACCAGTCCTCCACATCCCTTTTCCTTACCACCCCCCTACACAGACAAGTGTATATACCCATCTTATTTCCAAGCTGGGTTATTTGACATAGCAGGGCAGATTCAATACTAAATGACTTCAAGAAAAAGCTATTTTCAATGTGTTTGGGTTTTGATACCTCAACTATGTTTGTCAGAGAAATTTAAAATCTAAAAGTGAACTTGTTGAAGTAAGACGTAAGTGGGGGGAAAAAAAGTCTATTTTTAAAGAATTCCTATCAGATCTTTGAAGAAAAATCCATGCTGTTAAAGGAATGCTTTAGATAATGGTTAACTTGTAACTTTTACGAAAGGGATAGTAAAAAGTAGAACTGAACACAAAGCAAAAACACAAAGCCTTAAGAAATTCTGTGAGTAATAATTAGAAAACAAAAAAGATTTGGAGTATTGGTGGAAGAAATGAGAATGAGGAAAAAAGTGGCCAATAAATCGGGCCTGAACATTCCCATTCTCTAGTGAAGTCATGTCTTATTTTATTACCATGTAGTAAATTTAACATAAAGTGACCATGGGTGAAATGATGGTTATAAAACCCTGGGCAGTACTAATAACTGGAGAACTTAGATCCTTGTGGCTAATTTTATTTTACTTATGTTGAATTAAGTAACTGTTATGCAAAGCTTTTCCTACTTTGTACATCCAAGTTAGTCTGTGTTTTTGGGTCCACCTAGGCACAATAAGAAGGAGACGCAGGAGCAGAGGTTGGCATTTTAAAAATTAAACTCACATAGTGATTAGCAATTAATGACTAATGTGCTTATTGAATTGTGCTCCCCAGTATTTTGATGTTGCACTGATGGTGTCTTAGGGCACCATTAACTCTACTGGTTTCCACCAATAATACCTATTAAACAAGAAGTTTAAAATATTAATTTTATCTTAAAAAGAAAAATATTCAGTAATTCTAGAGGGTAAGGATTTTATTTTTTATCACTTTAAGCTTCCTCTAATAGCAAAGTCTATAAGCTAGTTCTCAATAGATCCGTCTTAAATGAAGAAACACATTCATGGGCTTCCCTGGTGGCACAGTCGTTGAGAGTCCGCCTGCTGATGCAGGGGACATGGGTTCGTGCCCCGGTCCGGGAAGATCCCACATGCCGCGGAGTGGCTGGGCCCGTGAGCCATGGCTGCTGAGCCTGTGCGTCCGGAGCCTGTGCTCCGCAACGGGAGAGGCCACAGCAGTGAGAGGCCCACGTACTGCAAAAACAAACAAACAAAGAAACACATTCATAACACTAGCTCAGTTTTCTTCCTCTCTAAAAAGTTGACTCTGAGGATTCCAGTAACTGGACTTGACACGTATGCCTGATCCCAATTATTTGAGTACCTCCCTACTCTGTTGTACAAAGATACTTTAAAATAATACTACACAATGATATTAGCAAATGGCTTTGCCATTAGTTATCAAAAGCAGACAGACACTATAAACCCTGCTCCAGATCTCCTTCAGAAGGAGTTTGTGACAATTTGATAACATCTTTAAAGAACTTGGCCCACTTCAGAGATAAAGTTTGTAGCTTTAACATGGTAATGTAACTATTATTCAGAAGAATGCCATTATATATTCAATAAAGACATTGTTTTTTATGCCTATTATTTAATATTTCTCTAAAATTAATTTTTACAAACTCCACTATTATTTCTGAATCATATTACAGTTTGTTCTCAGCAAGTCAATTCATGCTGAACACTACAGTTGCTACCAATTAAATGATAAAATCTCCTGTTTATTCCATGGATTTTATCATATTAATTATTATTAAGCATGCCAGTGTTAATGATCAAGACCTGAAAATTTCCTGTGGATTAGTGAAGTTTCTCTATGTGAAAAGCCAGCTTCGTCAGTGCTTTGACTTATTCATCAAAAATTCATCTGTCTTGATGTACCTTATTTTAGTAAGTTTCATGGGAGCCTTTCATCAAAAAGGAAAAAGTGGGTGGACATTTAATTATAATACTTCCCTCCAACCTACAAAGCTGATTGTTCCCACTCACAAAATGGCAAGCCAGATTTAGCAAAGCCCCAGTGCCAAGAGAGAAGACTTTAGAGGGGGACTCTTGCTGTTTGCAAGAAGTGCTCATTGCTCTCAGCTCTGCTAATATCGTTGCATTTTGACAGAATGCTGTTCAAATGTCACGCATTGCTTTAATTGATCATCTGTTATCAAATAAGGATATGTTTGGTTATAAATAAATCAAGCTTTTAGAGACCCATCCCATTCTTCCTTCTTTCTCGCCCTCGACAAGAAAAAAAATGGAAAAAAAAAAAGAACAAACCCATATTTACACTTGTACACAAACCAACAACTGTTCTACACAAACCAACAACTGTTCTCAGTGAGCATCTTGGCAGCTCTCCTCTTTTGCTGGGGAAAGGATATTATAGCTAAGTCAGAAATGGTTTTGCTTATATAGAATAGAGCACACAGGTGTGACTGCCCACTCCCTGGATTAGAAACTGCTCAGCATTTTAATCTTCTTTTAGTTAAAAGACATGACGAACATGATTCTTCAAAGCCTAGCGTGAAAGCACGGTGAGTGACCTTTCCATGTTTTAGAGGTTTCTTTATAAATTTTCTATTCATGGTCTTTGGAATACAGGGAAAGTTTAGTGATACAATTATAGACAAGTCAGAGACTTTTCATAGTCAAGTGTAGGTATTTTTGAATGGAATATTAGTATTTTGGAATTAAGAAGAGAAAGAAAACTATATGGGATTAGAGTAGTTTGGAAATTCAGCATGATGTAAGCAATGTTTACATTAAACCTTGAAAACTAGGCGGAGTTGGATATGAAAAACTAGAACTCTAAGTGGAGATAACAGCATGAATAAAGAATAAAATGAAATCTAGATTTAAACTGGCTGGAGCATGAAGTGGGATAGCAGTACTTGATGAAGAGCCTTGAATATTTGAATGCCAGGGTGAAGAAGTTAGATTTCATCTTATAGAACTGGATCCAGTAATGGATTTGAAAGCAGCAGTTGCTTCTCAGCAGGGAAGGATCTCAAGGGAAGTCATATTGTGTGGTGGCTATTTTGCATCCGAACATAAACATTTCTAACCCCCCATAATTGATTAGAATCTCATGAACATAAACTGGCATTTTAAAATGACTGGATTTAAAACCTATTTATTATCCTACAATAAATAAAAGAAAACTAGTTTTAATAATGAAATTGGAGCAGGAAACAAGTGTCCCAGGACTTAATGGTACTAGATTGATGTTATACAATAGAAATAGAAGGCAGGCCACCCACATAATTTTAAATTTTCTAGTAGCCATACTAAAAGTAAAAATAAACAGGTGAACTAACTTTAATATGTTTTATTTAATCTAGTATACTCCAAATATTATCATTTTGACATGTAATCAATATAAAAACTATTAATGAGATGTCTTACATTTTTTGGTACTAAGTCTTAGAAATCTGGTATAGATTTTATACTTACAGCCTATTTTAATCTAGACTAGCCACATTTTAAGGGCATAATAGCCATAAGTGGCTCATGGCTATGTTTTAGATAGTGCAGCTCTAGACAGGTGATTGGCAAGTTGAGGACAGGAGTGTATTCATTCATTCATACAGTCATTCATTTAACAAACATGTCTTCAATGCCTACTATGTGCCATGTACTGTGCTGGACTCTGGGACTCTAGAGGCTTTGTTTTTGTTTCTCTGGCCTGATATACAGTAAGCACAACATTCAATAAATCATTGTTGAACGAATTAGTATAAGAAATGAAGTAGAATGTCCGTTAATCCTATAGATCGTAAAAATGGTAACACTGTGACTTACTGAGTAAAGTGTGAAATATGGAGACTTTCTTGATGTTCTTGGGAAAGTGACTTCGTATCTTTTGTATCTGTCCTGTAAAAGACATACCACATTGTGAAGTAAAGATAACAGTAAGATAAGGTTGACACATTAAAATACCAAGTGCAGGGCTTCCCTGGTGGCGCAGTGGTTGGGAGTCCGCCTGCCGATGCGGGGGACACGAGTTCATGCCCCGGACCGGGAAGATCCCACATGCCACGGAGCGGCTGGGCCCGTGAGCCACGGCCGCTGAGCCTGCATGTCTGGAGCCTGTGCTCCGCAACGGGAGAGGCCACAACAGTGAGAGGCCTGTGTACTGCAGAAAAAAAAAAAAAAAACAAGTGCCATGTGACGTGGACATCATTGTTCAGTGAATATTAGTCTTCATCCCTTTCCTTTCTTTAACATGTGTTTTTTTTTTTTTTTTTCAATCTGGAAAGAGGTTACTTGAATCTCCAGTACCCCTGATAAGCAATGAAAATTTCCTCTTAAAAAATTCATTGTCAAATATACTGTAGTTGTTGGACCTTTGTATGCAACTTCCAAATACAGATAAAAGTGTTTTTCAGGAACATTAACAGGCAATAAAACGGCACGTGCAAAAAAATCTCCTGCTGAAATTGTGTACCTAACGTTTTGATATGTAATTAATTAACGTGTAAAACTTCTCCGAAACTGAAAACTTCCCCATATTATGCTTCATGATGGTATTTGACCAAAAGTTAACAAGCAAACATGCTGACAGTTACTGATGAATAATCCCAGGCCTAGAAGCCAAACTTTTTTTTTAAAATCACCAGTCTGATTATGCAAGTTGGAGCTAATCTATTTCTTTTAATCAATTCACTATTTCACTCAATTAAAAACAAATATAGCGAGTCCCTGCAATGTGATCTATAGACCTCATTTATACAGAGCCCTACTGTTTAGAACTGGTTTCATTTTTGTCTTTTGTGTCTTAAAACATATGAGTTCTACTCCCCTGCTTAGGTGACTTTAGCAAATTACTCAGCCTCTATGGAATTCAATTTAATGATCTGTAAATGGAAAGTAAAGGATTAAATAATCTTCTCTCTTCCTGACATTCAAAATTCTAGAAACTAAAGAGAAGACTTCTTTTATTTGTTTTATATCTGTAGATAACTTGGGTGAAGGAGGCTGGTTAAATAAAAGTATTGGAAGAGTGGTTATTTTATGGATTTCATAGCATAAAAGTAACTTTTTTTAGTAATAAGAGAAAAACAAGGGAAGAAAATATAGGAAAATAAATAAAAGATTCAGTAATCTGTACCAGCATTATACAAAGTGCTTTATACTCATTACCTCATATCATCAATGCTCAAAATGTGATCGAGAAAAATATTTTTATTACATTTTGCTGATAAGGAAACCCTGGCTGAGAGAAATGAAGCAACTAGCCTAATGTCACACATCTAATAAATGACAGAGTAGGGAATCAACTTGTTTCTATCAATGGCAGAAATTAAAGGAATAGAGGAAGCCCAATAAACCTAAAAATGGAAAGTGAGCCCAAGTTTTACTTGTTTCATTCCATGATGGAGAGAGGAAAAACCTTCCTGAATGCTTTTAGACAAGAGACCTGCTATTAAGTAGATCAAGCTGCAAAAGTTCCAAGAGTGGATTTCATTTTTTTCTATGAATCTCTGATCTTATTCCACCTTCCTTAGCTAGAGAAGCAGAAAGTCAGAAGCACACATTTATGCCCTTGAAATCCTTCTGCATTCGGTCATTCTTCATAACTCTTGGGTAACTTCATAGCTAATGCTTAGTGGTTAGTCCAGGATATAAGACCTAAGTGAGATCAGGCATCATCTTCTGATGAAATAGTACAAATAGTCCATTTTTAAGGTGATTGTTTGGAACTTGAAATATATTTTGCCTTATAATCAGTGTTATTTATACTATTTAGCTCTCTTAGTTAGTCCACAAAGGCCTATTAAATTAAAAATTGCAGAGCATTTTATTAGAAGTATTCTTCCTAACCTAAAATGCATTTAGGGGTCCCCCTTCACTCATTCCCTTTTAACCTTGTGTGCAGAGCATCCCTAAGGTAGGGGCAGAAAATTCAAATGTTTACAGTAGGGGACAAACAAGTAATGAATGTAAATGCTCCATAGGATGGGCCTCTGATGAAATGGAGAACATAAACTGAGTTTAAAGGCTTGACCTCAACTTATCTTTGGTCAATTATTGCTGTGTATGAAAGCAGGCCCTGTGTTCTCAGGCATTACAATTTCTTAAAAGAACTAATAAATATAGATTTTCATGTAAAAATTGTTTGATTTCTAGGTGTAGACCACTAAATCAGTTTAAAACAAAATAAAAACAAAACCACAATTTCATCATTTGTACCAATACATAATGCCAAGTACCACTAGTTTTTTCAGTCTCTGCTCTGAGGTCAAGTTACAAGAGACAAGCTTCCCCAAGATGAATTTTTGAAGGAGCTGTAGATAAGATCTGGAGGATGTCCTGATAGTAAGAATCAGGTATTGAAGCTAGCTATGGAAGGGAGGTTGGTTTGGGTAAGTGGGTTCCTTCCAATTTTCTTTCCTGTAGTGGTTAACTTTGAAATAGGAGGTGAATTGCAAAGGGTTAAGAACCCAGAGAAGATCAGCTATTTCCTCTTATCTCCTCTGCTGCTCGGAAGCAATTCTAGGGTAGGAATGGGGAGAGAGAAAGGGGCATCTTGCTAAAGGATATTTCATATATATGTTAGACCCAGTTAAAGCTATAGCTGTGTATGTTCAGAAGATTCCTTTCGTGAGAAATCAATTACACTTGGAACTTTCTGCAAAATGGAAGTGTTACATTTGATACTTAAAAAAAATGCTCTCATTAGTGACAAAGTCAAATTTATTCTGCATTCCTTTGATCACTTTGTCTAAAGTATAAGGAGCATGAAAAGAGACTTGGGTTTTCTAAATCATTCTTTGACATTTTTGTGAAATTATTCATGGTGTGCCAAAATAAAAGCAGAACATCCTTAGAGGGTTTGACTTTTGTGCTTTGAATCAGTCTGATAAATGACTGCTACAAATTCCCTTTGTCCTCCCCATATCTTTCTTTCAGTTTAACTCTCCCTCTCACTCTTTCACTCCAACTGTTGGTATAGTCAAATTATTACTCAAAGTGTCAAAGGAGAACATCTAGTTGCTTTAATTTTCCTTTGCTAGCAACATGATGTCTAAAGAGTTTCCATTATATTTGCAAAAAGCCACCTATTCCTCAAATAAATATTTTTTTTACAACTTTATTGGAGTATAATTGCTTCACAATGGTGTGTTAGTTTCTGCTTTATAACAAAGTGAATCAGTTATACATATACATCTGTTCCTATATCCCTTCCCTCTTGCGTCTCCCTCCCTCCCACCCTACCTATCCCACCCCTTCAGGCAGTCACAAAGCACCGATCTGATCTCCCTCTGCTATGCGGCTGCTTCCCACCAGCTATCCACCTTACATCAAATAAATATTTTTTTAAGACAGGAGCTGTACTGGTGCTGGGGATTCAATCACAGACAGAGAAAAGATAGACTCTTCCCTATTGGAGCTTACCATCTAAGAGAAAGTAAAGAAAAGTAAATTGCAATTGTGTTTGGATGTGATAAATGATGTTAGGGATGAACTACTGAGTCCTATTGGGGACATTTGTGGTTATTGGCTTGGTTTAGGATAAAGATATTACAGTTTTGAGGAATTTGCTTAAAGCTGTAAATTTAAAAGTGCTGTTGGTTTAAAAGTCGAATTAGGCAAAGGAGAAGGGGAAAGAGGGCTATTTTAGAGACAGAAGGACTGGCACATTTAATGTGCCAGAAATGAAGAGTACAGATTTCTCATATGGTACAGACAGTTACATGATACATGCATGTTTAACTTTATGAGAAACTGTCAATTTTTTTTTCCAAAATGGCTAGACTACTTTGCATTCCCTCAAGCCATGTATATGTGCTCCAGTTGCTCCATATCCTTGCCAGTACTAGGTACTGTCAAAGGTTTTGTTTTTACCATTCTAATGTATGTAGTATTATATTATTATGCTTTTAATTTGCCTTTCCCTAATTACTAATGATGTTGAATATCTTTTTTATGACAAAATTATCAAGATATAATTCATATACCATACAGTTCACCTATTTAAAGTATACATTTCAGTGATTTTTAGAATGTTCAGAGAGTTGTGCAACCATCACAATTATTTTTAAAGCATTTTATCTCACCTAAACTAGGCAATCACTAATTTACTTCCTGTCTCTATAGATTTGCCTATTCTGGATGTTACATGTAAATGGAATCATACGTCATGTGGTCTTTTGTGACTGGCTTCTTTCACTTAGCATAATGTTTTCAAGGTTCACCATGTGTAGCATATATCAGTACTTCATTCTTTTTATGGCTAATTCTATGTATGGGTATATCACGTTTTAGTTATCCATTCGTAAGTTGATGGGCGTCTGGGCTGTTTCCATTTTTTGGCTATTATTAATAATTCTGATGAACATTTTTATACAGGTTTTTGTGTGGGTATATGTTTTTATTTCTCTTGGGTATATACCTAACAGTGGAATTCCTGGGTCATATGAAAACCCTATATTAAACATTTGAGAAAATGCGGGACTCTTTTCGGATGGTACCAAGCTGTACCATTTTACATTCCCACCAGCAATGTGTGAGCATTTCAGTTCTCCTCTTCCTTGTCAACACTTGTTATTGTTTGCCTTTGATTATATTCATTCTACTGGATACATCTCATTGTGGCTTTGATTTGCATTTCCCTGATGGCTAACTATGTTGTACATAATTTCATGTGCTTTTTGCCTACTTGTGTATCTTTTCTAGATAAATATTAGTTTAGATCATTTTTTTAATTTTTAAAAATTTTTATTTATTTTTGGCTGCATTGGGTCTTCCTTGCTGCACGCGGGCTTTCTCTAGTTGTGGCGAGCAGTGGCTGCTCTTCGTTGCGGTGCGTGGACTTTTCATTACAGTGGCTTCTCTAGTTGCGGAGCATGGGCTCTAGGTGCACAGGCTTCAGTAGTTGTGGCTCACGGGCTCTAGAGCACAGGCTCAGTAGTTGTGACACATGGGCTTAGTTGTTCCGCAGCATGTGGGATCTTCCCAGACCAGGTCTCGAACCTGTGTCCCCCGCATTGGCAGTTAGATACTTAACCACTGTGCCACCAGGGAAGCCCTAGTTTAAATCTTTGATTCATTTTACAAATTGGATTGTTTGTCTTTTTATTATCAAGATATAATAGTTCTTTATATATTTTAGAGGCAAGTCTCTTTCAGATAAGTGATTTGCAAAATTTCCTCCCATTTTGTGTGTTGTCCTTTCATTTCTTGATGGTATCCTTTGAAGCACAAAAGTTTTAAATATTGATGAAGTGCTATTTACCTCTTTTTTCTTTTGTCCCTTGTGCTTTTGGTTTCATATCTAAGAAACCATTGAATAATCAAGAGTTATGAAGATTTGCTCTTGCATTTTCTTCTAAGAGTTTTATACTTTTAGCTCTTACATTTAGGTCTTTGATCAGGTTTGAGTTAGCTTTTGTTTATGGTGTTACACATTCAAGAAGAATCTAGTTTTATTATTTTTCATGCGATATCCATTAGTCCCAGCACCATTTGTTGAAAAGGCTACTATTTTCCAATTGAATCCTCTAAATCAGTAGACTGTAAATTTGAGTGTTTATTTCTTGACTCAGTTCTATTCCATTGATCTATATGTCTATTATTATGTCAGTACCACTTGTCATGATCACTATAGCTTTGTTATAAGTTTTAAAGTCAGAAAATGTGAATCCTCCTCCAACTTTGTTCTTCTTTTTCAAGATAGTTTTGGCTATAATGAGTCCCTTGAATTTCCATATGAATTTTAGGGTAAGTATGTCATTTCTGAGAAAAAAAATCTGGAATTTTGATAGGGATTGTGTTGAATCTATAGATCAATTTAGAGAATATTTCCATTTTAACAATGTTAAGCTTCTGATTCACAAATATGAAATGTCTTTCCATTTATTTAGAACTACTTTAATTTATTTCAACATTTTGTGGTTTTCAGTGTATAAGTTTGCACTTCTTTTCTTAATTCCTGACATTTTATTCTTCCTGATGCTATTGTAAATGTTATTGTTTCTTGTTTTCATTTTTAGGTTCTTTTCTGCAGTATATGGAAATGCATTTTTTTGTATATTGATCTTGTATCCTGCAACTTGCTGACTTTATTAGTTTTAATAGTTTGCATATGTTTGTGTATACTGCTTAATATTTTCTATATATAAGATCATGTCATCTGAGAATATAATTATATGTCTTCATTTCAAATATGGATGGCTTTAATTTCACTTTCATGCAGAATTCCCCGAGCATTTCTGTATGCTTTTTTCCATTTGTATATCTTCTTTAGGGAAGTGCCTGTTCAAACATTTTACCTATTTTTTAATTGAGTTGTTTATTTACTTATTTTTGTATTGTTTAAATGTGTTTTATATATTTTGAATACAAGTCCTTCATTTATGTAACTCATAAGTGTTTTCTGTTATATCTGTGGCTTGTCTTGTTAATACCTTCATAGTATCCTCTTAGGGCAGAAATTTAAAATTCGAATGAAGTCAAAATTATCAATATTAGTAAATATGGATCACGCTTTTGTGTCTTATATAATAAACTTTTGCTTAACCCAGAGTTACAAATATTTTCTCATATGTTTTCTTCTAGAAGTTTTATACTGTTTAGTTTTTACACTTGAGTTTTTATTCCATTTTGAGTTAATTTTTCTATATGGTGCAAGGTAGGGGTAAATGTTTGTTTATGTGTGTATGTATTTATTGCATATGGATGTCCAGTTGTTTCAGCATCATTTCTCCATTGAATCATGTTTGTACTTTTGTTAAATATCAATTAACCTATATTGTGGGTTTATCTGGTTTATCCATTCTATTCCATTGCTCTATGTGTCTACCTTTCACCAATACCACAAAGTCTTTAAAACTGTAGCCTTGGACTTCCCTGGTGGGGCAGTGGTTGAGAGTCCGCCTGCCGATGCAGGGGACATGGGTTCATGCTCCAGTCTGGGAAGATCCCACGTGCCGCAGAGCGGCTGGGCCGTGAGCCATGGCTGCTGAGCCCGCACGTCCGGAGCCTGTGCTCTGCAATGGGAGAGGCCACAGCAGTGAGAGGCCCACATACCGCAAAAAACCAAAAAAACAAACAACAACAAAAAACCTGTAGCCTTATAGTAAGCCTTGAAATCAGGTGTTGTGAGTCCTCTAATACTGTTCTTTTTAAAAATTGTTTCAGCTACTTTAATTCCTTTGTCTTACTGTGTAAAATTTACTGTGTAAAATTTGGTACAATCCCTTCAATACCTACAAAAGTGTTGCTTGGATTAAGATTGCAATTGCATGAATCTATACATCAGATCTATAGATCAGTATACAAGGAATTGACATCTTGATAATATTCAGTCCTCCAATTCTTGAACATGATATATCTCTCTAATTGTTTACACTATCTTTGAGTTTTTTCATCAGTATTTTGTAGTTTCCAGCATCCAAACATTTTTAGTTACTAAATATTTAAATAATAAAGCAAATTTAACTTATTTCTTACATTAAACAAATCCATTTTAAGATTTTCTACTTACTTTGTTAATTTATGGGGCAGGGGGGTTGATGTATATTTTGTGTAAATGCCAGGAAACTTGCCTATTAATTAGCTGGCCTTATTTGGAGACTAATGTAAGTAAAATGTTTGGTGCTGCTTTTAATACTAAAACTTGTAAGAATCCTAGAAGGCACTAAAGACTAATCTAGTGGGAAAGAACATAGAATCAGACAAACAAATCCTGACTTCAATATTGTGTGAACTTGAGCAACTTATTTAGCCTCTCTGGGCTTCAAATCTCTCCTTAGCAAGATGGATATAATAGCATACTTATTCATAAAGATTTTGTGAGAATTAAATGAAGTAGTGCAAGTAAAGCCTTTATGAAAATATCTGACAATGCAGTAATGTTGCAATAAACATTAGCCTAAAAAAATCTCAGGGAAGAAAGGTGCAAATAAAACTGTTTTTGTTGACAGATGACAAAATTGTCTATGTAGAAAATCTGAAATAATGGACAAAAATCTCCTGGAACTAATAAGTGATTATAAGAAGGTTGATTATAACAAAGTTAACATACAAAATTTAATCACTTTTCTATAGCCAGCAATGACCAAGTAGATTTGGAAATTAAAACACATTATCATCACCTAGGAGCACCTAAATATATAAAGCAAATATTAACAGACCTGAAGGGAGAAATAGACAGCAGTACAATAATAGGAGGAGACCTCCCCAGTGGATAGATCATCTAGACAGAAAATCAATAAGGAAACATTAGACTTAAACTACGCATTAGGCAAGATCTATCTAACAGATATATGCAGAAAATTCCATCTAATAGCAGCAGAATTCACATTCTTCTCCAACCTGCATGGAACATCCTCCAGGATAGATCATATATTAGGCACAAAACAAGTCTCAATAAATTTAAGAAGACTGAAATTATATCAGGCATCTTTTCTGACCACAAGGGTTTGAAACTAGAAATTAATTATAGGGAGAAAACTGGAAAATTTACAAAAATGTATACAAATTTAACAAAAAGAATAAACAACATTCTTCTGAACAACCAGTGAGTCAGAGAAGAAATCAAAAGATAAATAAACACATATCAAGACAAATGAAAACAGAAATATAATATACCAAAATTTATGGGATGTAGAAAAAGCAGTTCTAAAAGGGAAGTATAAAGCAATAAAGTATAAAGTAAGAGACAAGAAGGATCTCAAATAAACAACGTAACTCTACATCTCAGGTGACTAGAAAAAGAATAACAAACTAGAGACAAGAAGGATCTCAAAAAAACAACCTAACTTTACATCTCACGTAACTAGAAAAAGAATAACAAACTAAGTCCAAAGTTAGCAGAAGGAAAGAAATAACCAAAGATCACAGTAGAAATAAATGAAAGCGAGACCATGAAAAGAATAGAAAAGATCAAAGAAACTAAGAGCTGTTTCTTTAAAAGATAAACAAAATAGACACATCCTTAGCTAGACTCACCAAGAAAAAAGTGTGGACTCAAATACATAAAATTATAAATGAAAGAAGAGACATTACAACTGATACCACACAAATAAAAAGAATTGTAAGAGACTCCTATGAACAATTATATGCCAAGAATTGGACAACCTAGAAGAATAGATATATTCTAGAAAGATACAACCTACCAAGACCAAATCATGAAGAAATAAGGTTATTGAATCAGTATCAAAAACCTCCCCAAAAGAAAAATTCAGTACCAGATAGCTTCACTGGTGAATTCTACCAAATATTTAAAGAAGAATTAATACTTATCCTTCTTACACTCTTCCAAAAAATAAAGGAAAAGAACATTCATTTTATGAGGCCAGCATTACCCTGATACCAAAGCCAGACAAAGACACTATTAGAAAAAAAAAAAATTACAGGTTAATATCCCTGATGAATTTTTGAGAACAAAAATTCTCAAGAAAATATTAACAAACCTAACTCAACAGTACAGTGATAGGATTGTACACTATGATTAAGTGGGATTTATTTAAGGATTGCAAGGATGGTTCAGCATCTACAAATCCATCAGTGTGTTACACCACATTAATGAAATGAGGGATAAAAATCATGATCATCTCAGTAGATGCAAAAAAAGCATTTGACAAAATTCAACATTACTTAATCATAAAACCTCTCAACAAACTGCTGTAGAGGGAACATACTTCCCCATAATAAAGGCTATATATGATAGGCCCACAGTGGTGAAACACTGAAAGCTTTTTCCTCTAAGACCAGGAACAAGACAAGAATGCCCACTTCTGCCATGTTTCTTTAACATAGTGCTGGAAGTTCTACCCAGAGCAGTCAGGCAAGGAAAATAAATGAAAGCCATAAAAATTGGAAATGAAAAAGTAAAATTGTTTCTATTTGCAGATTACATGATATTATACATGGAAACCATAAAGATTCCAGCAATATCTGTTATAATTAATTAACAAATAAAGTTTCAGTAAATAAAATCAATATACAAGAATTAGTTGCATTTCTATGGACCACCAATGAAAGAGAAATTAAGAAAATAATCCTATTTATAAGAGCATCAAAAAAGAATGTAATACTTAAGAATAAATTTAACCAAGGAGGTGAAAGATTTGTACACTGAAAACTATAAGACATTGATGAAATAAATTGAAGAAGGCACAAATAAATGGAAAGAGATTTTGTACTTATGGATTGGAAAACTTAATATTGTTGAAATTTCCATGCTACTCTAAGCAGTCTATGAATTCAATTCAAGGTCTATCAAAATTTTAATGGCATCTTTCACAGAAATAAACAGAACAATCCCCAAAGTTGTATGGAACTACAAAGACCTCTAATAACCAAAGCAATCTTGATGAAGAACAGAGCGGGAAGCATCACACTTCCTGATTTCAAACTGTATTACAAAAAACATCATGATATTGGAATGAAAATAGACACGTAGATAAATGAAATAGAGTAGAGATCCCAGAAATAAACCCACACATTTATAGATAATTAATTTAAGAAAAAGTAGCCAAGAAGAATAAAATGGGGAAAGACAGTCTCTTCAATAAATGGGTTAAGAAAACTGGACAGCCACATGAAAAAGAATGAAAATGGACCACTATCTTATACCACAAACAAAAATTAACTCAAAATGGATTAAAGATTTGAATGTAAGACCTGAAACCATAAAACTGTTAGAAGAAGACATAGGCAGTAAACAACTTGACATCAGTCTCGGTGATGCTTTTTGAATTTTTTTTTAATGCTTTTTGAATTTGACAGCAAAAGTAAAGGAAAAAAAAAGGAAAAATATACAAGTGGGACTACATCAAACTAAAAAAAACTTTTGCACAGCAAAGGAAACCATCAACAAAATGAAAAGGCAACCTACCAAATGGGATAAAATATTTGCAAATATGGTCTTTTTAACAAATGGTGTTAGGGCAACAGGACATCCACATGCAAAAAATTGAATCTAGCACAGCCCCTATAACTTACACAAGATTATCTCAAAATGAATCATAGACCTAAATATAAAATATAAAACTATAAAACTCCTAGAAGATAACATTGGAGAAAGCCTGATCTTAGTTATGGTAATGACTTTTTAGATACAAAACCAAAGGAACTATCCATGAAAGAAACAACTGATAAGCTGAACTTCATTAAAATTAAAAACTTCTGCTCTGCAAAAGGCAACATTGAGAACAAAACAAGGCACAGACTTGGAGGAAATATTTGCAAGAAACATATCTGATAAACGACTGTTATCCAAAATGTACAAAGAATCCCTAAAGCTCAGCAATAAGAAGACAAAAATCCCTATTAAAAATGGGCAAAAGGGCAAAAGAACTGAGCAGACACCTAACCAAAGAACATAGATAGATGGCAAGTAAGCAAATGAAAATATGTTCAACATCATATGGTAGTAGTGAATTGTCATTTAAAACAACAATGAGATACCATTACACATCTATTAGAGTGGCCAAAGCACAAACAACAACAAATGCTGCCTAGGATGTGGAGCAATAGGAACTCACATACCTTGCTTGTGTGAATACAAAATAGTACAGAAATTTTGGAAGACAGTAGGCAGTTTCTCACAAAAGTAAACATACTCCTTTACCATACAATCCAGCAGTCCTGTTCCTTGGTATTTACCCAAAGGAGTTAAAAACTTATGTCCACACAAAAACCTGTACATGAATTTTTCTAGCAGCCTTATTCAAAATTACCAAAACTTGGAAACAGCCAAGATGTTCTGCTGTAGGTGAATGGATAAATTAGTTGTGGTGCATCCAGACAAACATTGGAATATTATTTAACACTAAAGAGGAATGAGCTACCAAGCCATGAAAGACATGGAGGAAACTTAAATTCATATTGCTAAGTGAAATAAGCCAATCTGAAAAGCTACATAGTATATCATTTCAACTGTATGGCATTCTAAAGAAGGCAAAACTACAGACACAATAAAAAGATCAGTGGTTGCCAGGGGTTGGGGGAAAGAATGAATAGGCAGGGCACAGAGGACTTTTAGGGCAGTGAAAATACTCTGTATGACACCATAATGACTGATGCATGTCATTATACATTTGTCCAAATTCATAGAATGTAAAACACCATGAGTAAGTCATAATGTAAACTATGGTTTACATTATGATTTGTATATGATATGATATGTCAATGAAGGTTCATCAGGTGTAACAAATGTACCACTCTGGTGGGGGATGTTGATAGTGGGAGAGGCTATGCATGTGTGGGGATAGGGGTTATATGGGGAATCTCTGCACTTTCCACTCAGTTTTGCTGTGAGCCTAAAACTGTTGTAAAAAATAAACTTTATTATTTTATGGATTATTTTATTAATTTTAAAAGTCCCAGGTAAAAATGAAAATATGGTAGTATAAAAAAGAAATTCTAAGATAATGTCTCACTTTAAAATGTCTTTTATTAGTGAACTTTTTCATTTATCTCTGATTAATGGTCGATTAATATTATTTCATTGTTTTTGTATAAACACTATAGCCAGAATTTCCAGGATATTAATTAGATAGGAGTTGTAATACATCTATCAAGTAGCAGCACATAAGATACAAAATACACCTAGGAAAGCATCCGCAAGGGGACATTTACACTCAAAGTGGCAGATTTATCTGATATCAAAAATTCAAGACCGCCTGGAGGGGTGGGATGGGGAGGGTGGGAGGGAGGGAGATGCATGAGGGAAGGGATGTGGGAACGGAAGTATATGTATGACTGATTCACTTTGTTATAAAGCAGAAACTAAAAAAAAAAAAAAAAAAAGGAATAGGGACCATGACAATTTTGTTTATCACTGTATCCCTAGCACCTAGCAGAGTATCTAGCACAATGTTCAATAAATATCTTTAATTAAAAAAAAAAAATTCAACACTTTTTTGTTTTGTTTTTTAAAGTTTTAAATTTAATTTTTATTTTGTTGGAATATAGTTGATTTACAATGTTGTGTTAGTTTCAGGTGTACAGCAAAGTGTTTCAGTTATACGTATACACATATCCATGCTTTTTCACATTCTTTTCCCATATAGGTTATTACAGAATATTGAGTAGGGTTCCTTGTGCTATACAGTAGGTCCTTGTTATTTTATATATGGTAGTGTGTGTATGTTAATCTCAAATTCCTAATTTATCCTTCCCCTCACTGTTCCCCTTTGATAACCATAAGTTTGTTTCTGCAGTCTGAGTCTGTTTCTGTTTTGTAAATAAGTTCATTTGTATCATTTTTTTAAATTTCACATATAAGTGATGTCATATATTTGTCTTTCTCTGTCTGATTTACTTCACTTAATATGGTTATCTCTAGGTTCATCCATGTTGCTGCAAATGCCATTATTTCATTCTTTTTTAATGGCTGAGTAATATTTCATTGTTTATATGTACCATATCTTCTTTGTCCATTCCTCTTTTGATGGATATTTGTGTTGTTTCCATGTCTTGGCTATTGTAAATAGTGCTGCAGTGAATACTGGGGTGCATGTATCTTTTCAAATTATGGTTTTCTTCAGATATATGCCCAGGAATGAGATTGCTGGATCATATGGTAATTCTGTTTTTAGTTTTTTAACAAACCCCTATACTGTTCATCATAATAGTTGTACAAATTTGCATCCCCCACCAACAGTGTAGGAGGATTCCCTTTTCCCCAAACCCTCTCCAGCATTTATTGTTTGTAGACTTTTTGATGATGGCCATTCTGACTGATGTGAGGTGATACCTCATTGTAGTTTTGATTTTCTTTTCTCTAATACTTAGCAATGTTGAGCATCTTTTCATGTGCCTGTTGGCCATCAATATGGAGAAATGTCTGTTTAGATCTGCCCATTTTTTGATTGGGTTGTTTGTTTTTCTGATATTGAACTGCATGAGCTGTTTATATATTTTGGAGATTAATCCCTTGTCAGTCTCTTTGTTTGAAAATATTTTCTCCCATTCTGTGGGTTGTCTTTTCATTTTGTTGATGGTTTCCCTTGCTGTGCAAAGCTTTTAAGTTTCATTAGGTCCCATTTTTTTTTTATTGTTGTTTTTATATTCATTACTCTAGGATGTGGATCCCAAAAGATATTGCTGTGATTTATGTCAAAGAGTGTGGTGACTATGTTTTCCTTTAAGAATTTTATAGTATCCAGTCTCACATTTAGGTCTTTGATCCACTTTGGGTTTATTTTTGTGTATGGTATGAGGGAGTGTTCTCATTTCATTGATTTATATGTGGCTGTCCAGCTTTCCCAGCACCACTTGCTGAAGAGACTCTCTTTTCTCCATTGGATATTCTTGCCTCCTTTATCATAGATTAATTGACCGTAGGGGCATGGGTTTGTTTATGGGCTTTCTATCCTGTTCCATTGATCTATATTTCTGTTTTGTGCCAGTACCATACTATTTTGATTCTGTAACTTTGTAGTATAGTCTGAAGTTAGGAATCCTGATTCCTCCAGCTCCATTTTTCTTTCTCCAGATTGCTTTGACTATTTGGGGTCTTTTGTGTTTCCATAAAAATTAAAAAAAAAATTTTGTTCTAGTTCTGTGAAAAATGCCATTGGTAAGTTGATAGAGATTGCATTGAATCTGTAGATTGCCTTCGGTAGTGTAGTCATTTTGACAATATTGATTCTTCCAATCCAAGAACATGATATATCTTTCCATCTGTTTTTTTTTTTTACCTTCAATTTGTTTTATCAGTGTCTTATAGTTTTCAGAGTATAGGTCTTTTGCCTCCCTAGATAGGTTTATTCCTAGATATTTTATTCTTTTTAATGTGATGGTAAATGGGATTATTTCCTTAATTTCTCTTTCTGATCTTCATTGTTAAAAAATCAACAATTTTCAGCAATAAATGGCTATGGACTTGCCATTTATAAGTTTGGGAAAACACAAATGGATCTGGCATTCTTGTTCTGAGAAATTTGAAGGCTTTTAATCCCCAGATGCATACATTTTATGTTATCATACTTTTCCAATTTTCAACACCCCTTAGCATTAGATTTTCTTGCTTAGGTTTGGCATGAGGTGGTGCTGATTCTTTTGACACCAGAGATACCTCGATGAGCTCTGTGGCAAGAACTGACAGCAGGAAGCACAGTCAGCAGCATTCTTTAAGAAATGGGCTATCACCATCAATTCTTTTGTTTCGACATCTGGACTGTTGTCAGTATAAGTGTCCCATTTGACCTATGAGCTCATGCCAGGGCGGGAAAAGAATACCCTCATTGTATACCGAACTTTATTATTTTCCTGGTTGCTATAAGCCTTTTTTAAAAAGCAAGAGCAAAATAAATGAGGAAAAGCATAGGGATCACCCAAGATCCATCTATTTTTATGATTGTTTCTAGGATACCTTCCTCCCTAAGAATTGTCACAGAACAACCCACACTATAGTAGTTATTCATCAAGGGAGTCTCTTTTTTTGTAGTCCTGTTTTCTAAATCTTCCAGAATATGAAAACCACATTTCCATGGCAAACCATCATGTCACTTCTGGAATTTGTGGTCAGTCTCAGACATTTCTGCAGGGAGCTAATAAAGATTGGACCTGAATCGTGACTGGCAGATAGCTAAGTGATGGTGTGGAGATCAGTTTTCCATAAATCAATCTGTGTTCAGAAGATTCACAGCTACAAAGCTACCTGCTAAATTAAAAAAGGACTGTAGTGCTGCACTGAGAGTGTGACGTGCAGTGCAGGCAGTTTTACAAGAGCCAAATAGAGAGGTCTCAAGGCTTCCATGGTGTGATCACTACATAAATATGGATTTAGCGACTTCCTATTCACAAATGTGGCCATGATTAGCCATTTAATCCTTAAGACTTTTCAGCTCATGTATTATTTTCCTAAGAATAGGAAGGATTTTTTTTTTTTTTACATTGTTGATAGATTGAATACCTTCTCTCTCCAAGCTATGGACCACAGAGGAAAAAATAAAACTTTAAGGCCCTAGATGATAGACATTTTCTAAGCTTGTAAGCAACATTGAAGTGATATAAAATAAAAACATTTTAATTTGCTTCTATTCCTGGCTCTGCCACTGGACTCTGGACACTATGATACTGGAAAAGTCATAGTGTATCAGCATTTTGTTTCTGTTGTGCCTTCTACCTTCATCATCTTTTTTTTTTAAAAATATAATTTAATTTATTTTAGTTACATTTTATTTTTTTAATAGATCTTTATTGAGGTAGGAATATTTTTTTTCATTTGGGTAATTCTTTGAGATTATTAACCAAAAATGTACCAAGTATGCAATTAATAACCCCTTCTACCAATCACAATTCATAATAAATTTTTCAGCACATATACACACATGCACACACACCACAATGCATCTACTTTTAGCAGTGTGTAAGGGGAAGACATTTAAAGTTGTGGGAACAAACTTTTAAAGATTGACTCTATTGGGATGAAAATAGTTTTGCAAAATTTGACACTCTTGGGGAGTCAGGGAACTCTCACTTTAAACTCTCCCTCTGTTTTTATGTGGAGAGACAAAGAAGTTGTTTACTAACATGCCCTATGGCAGTGACTGTACTTTGTGATACAGTTTCTTCAAATACAGAATGGTAATAATACTACCTTATAGAGTACTGTGAAGATAAAATTATATGGTTAACATGCAAGGGCTTAGAAAAGGAAAAAAAATACTATGTGGATAATGCTTATAGTAATAGTTATCCTGTGTAAGTGCTTTTGTGTGTCAGACAATGTTACATGAATTATCACATTTAGATATTATCTGTCTTGTTTTATGGGAAAGGAAGGTTAAGATTGGTGAATCAGCTTATCAACCACGCATAGTTAGAAGATGGCAGAGCTGCAGTGTGTGCACAGGTTTGAGTGGATTCAAAGGCCAGTGTTTTAAATTCTAATATACTTTTTATAAAATGTATCTTTCTTTGTCTTGACAAATGGTTCTTGATTTGAAATCTTTTTTTCTAAAATTGTCAAGTACTATGTCAGCATTTACTCCAAATGACAAAAATCAACTTTAATACATCTGATTGGACAGGAGACAACCAAATAGAAGAGGCTTTGGGCACTTCTAGTCTGTAATCTTTATTTTTCAAATGGGAAAATTAAGGAAAATGCCTAAGGCATACAGTTAGTTAGTACAAGGGTGATTACCAGAGCCCCTTATTATAAATGTCATTAATATGACTCATAATTTCATGTCTTATCGTAGAGTAATATTATATGTCTTCTCTCTCTCACTAAGTAATCAATATCTAGAATTCTGGCTCTGTGCATTACCAGGACCTCCATGTATGGGGCATATAGTCACCATTCTGTAGTTTAATAGAATGAAAATAAATGTGAAAACTTTATACTCTTTAGAAGGCCTGGCTTTTAAAGGATGGTGTACAGATACTCTAGTCTTTTAGATACTCTATACATCCTGACAGTGTGTTTCTAAATGGTAGAGTTAATGCCAGCAGATGAGCTTGTTCTTTGGTGTGATTTTTACCAAGTTTACTGGATGGCCTTGAGCAACTACAGAATAACCAAATATAAGGTACATCTGGGTTTTTTTTTTCTTTTTTTATAAAGTTTTAAAATACTTAGAAGCTGTGTTGATATTTCTGCAGATGCAAAACTTGAAAAGACCTGGAACTTGAGGATAACAAATAACATGGTACACTGAAAGGAGAGCCACAGACCTTGTTGTGACTGATAACTGGGTATATGGAGATGACAGCATGGCGAATGAGAGCCACAGGGTGCTGAAGGCAGAGCTGACTGTGAACAGCTGGCTGAGTTTGTGCCGATCTATATAAAATGATGAAGCCCGGGTCCTAAATTGTGACTCTTGTCTTTTAAAGAGCTCCTGTGTTAGTGTGGCTAAAAGAAGTTAACACTTAGAATTGAAATAAGAAATTTCAGAAGTCATTAAACAATCACTTGGAGGAGATGAATTCTGAAATACTTTATTGCAATTCATTTCTCAATGTAAAGAAACCCTTAGAACTCCTAAAGACATAGTGATTACACCTGAGATTCATGAGTAAACTCAAATGAGCAGTTTCATTTATTGAAATACAAAAGAAGCTTAATTATACTAATTATTTTTCTCTGTTATTTGGTAAGCATTTTATTTTGGGGTCATGTGTAAGGTAGTGATCCTTTTTATGAAACCAGTATTTGAGATTTTGAACTAACTAAACTTACCAATTATATAATAACACAAAGTCAAATTTTAAAGTCTGAAAGCAAAGCAAACAACTTTTTCCTGCTAATCTCTGAGTATACAGTGGCCATTAGATAATATCTAGAGAGGTGATTTGCAGCAGCAGAAAGAGAGCAGCACTGAGTCACAAGACAAATATTCTGTCCTCACCAACACTCTCACTAACTAGCTGAGTGAACTTGACAAAGTGTTAAACATCCCATTATATAAAGATGTGGCAATAGATTATAAAGTGATACTGGCGCTAAAGTTCTATCACTTACTTCTACAATTCAAAGAAGAATGTAGGGCTTCCCTGGTGGCGCAGTGGTTGAGAGTCCGCCTGCCGATGCAGGGGACACAGGTTCGTTCCCCGGTCCGGGAAGATCCCACATGCCGCGGAGCGGCTGGGCCTGTAAGCCATGGCCGCTGAGCCTGCGTGTCCGGAGACTGTGCTCCACAACGGGAGAGGCCACAACAGTGAGAGGCCTGTGTACCGCAAAAATAAATAAATAAATAAAATAAAATAAAAGAAGAAGAAGAATGTCATATGCAGATTTCATGGCTCTATGTCCTCTATAATAAATAGCTTTGTAATTATCTAAAGGGATGGTATTTTCGACCAATTCAAAGAAATGGAAACCTAAACTAAGAAGAGTTGCACAAATGTCTTGTAACAAACATATAATATAGTATAAAAAGTATATGTATAAAATATATGTATATGTATAAAATAGATAACTAATGGGAACCTACTGTATAGCACAGTGAAGCCAATATTCTGTGGTGATCTAAATGGGAAGGAAAGCCAAAAAAGATGCCTATAACTGATTCACTTTGCTGTTCAGCATAAACTAACACAACATTGTAAAGCAACTATACTGCAATAAAAATTAATTATAAAAAAAAGAAGATAAAGTTCTTATAGAGTGATTTTGCTGCATTATGGCAGTCAGTTTTCTAGAGACTGTAGCCCTTCCACCAACAATTTACTCTCTGTCCCCTCCCTTCTCCTGCTTTTCCTCCTTTGTCTCCTCCTCCTTCTCTCTAGAGTTCTCATTTTCACCCTCTGAATACACTCTTCCTATACAATTTTCTCTTTTATCAGTAACTAGAAGTACCTCATGCTAGGCATTTTACAATTCAATTGGATGTATTATAGCTTTCCTTACAGCAAAAATATAAAAGTTGTGTCTTTGTGAGAACACAACCTGGTGTATCTCCAAAATGAATTTCGAGTATCTAGCTCATATTAACTACAAGATGTCTCATTTTTTCAGAAGTATCAATATTTATAAAATCTCTTAATGAGGGTTAATTTACATATAAGCAAACTTCTACATACAAATAAAGTCAAATCCTAATGATTTTATTAGTTTTATTTGCAGAGGTCTATCTTCTTTAGAAGTCTTATTCCCTAATTCTATGGGTCTGTCCTCTTTATAGATTAACAATTACTCTGTATTTAAACACATACAGTGATACCTATTCATGCTGTAGATATCTGAAGCAATATCATGGCCCTGTAAACTACATATATCTTATTTATTCAATATAACCACCCTTTGTGCAGGTGTTTTGGGTCAGTCAGGCCTTTTGGTGCTCCTCCAATCATATGATAAAGGTAAATGCAACCTTGGCCTATGTGTTAGACTATCCTGAATCTTATGCTACATAATTTAATTTTATACCTCTTCATTCCATGTCAATGGAATAAGTTGTTTTGGTCTTTCATGTTGTTATCTAAATTCATGCATAAATGGTAGAACACTGGCACAGGGGAAATGGTATAAAATATAAGCCTACTAATTAAACAATATAATAAAACAGGCTAGCACAACATATATTAAAAACATTATTGGGAATTCCCTGGTGGTCCAGTGGTTAGGACTCCATGCTTCCACTGCTGGGAGCCTGGGTTCGATCACTGGTCAGGGAACTAAGATCCCACAAGCCACGCAGTGTGGCCAAAAAATAAATAATAAAATAAAATACACACTTAAAAAATATATATATATCCAGAAATACTGATTGATGAGCAGGTGATAATGATAGAAAAGAAAAAAAAAAAAACTGAGAGCACTGGAAGAGGACCCTTTGCCTTGCTAATTAGATATCTTTATGTATAAGGGAATCTTGGTAAGCATGCAATACAACCTAACAGGCCACATGAACAATTGGACTTATCTAACATTTTGTAGAGGAGGAACTTATGAATTATGTTGTGAGTTGTATTAGATTATCCTGAAGGCCTCTTTAAGCTCTAAGAATCTGAATTTGTGTTTTCTTTTTCTTTTTTTCTTTTTTTTTTTTTTTTGTGGTACGCGGGCCTCTCACTGTTGTGGCCTCTCCCGTTGCGGAGCACAGGCTCCGGATGCGCAAGCTCAGTGGCCATGGCTCACGGCCCAGCCGCTCCGCGGCATGTGGGATCCCCCTGGACCGGGACACGAACCCGCATCCCTTGCATCGGCAGGCGGACTCTCAACCACTGCGCCACCAGGGAAGCCCTGAATTTGTGTTTTCTGAGTCCTCAGTTTACAATGACTATTGTAAATGGGAATTACTTTTCTTGATCCAGCACTGTATAAGCCACTCCAAGAGGCCTCCCCTTACTCTTCCTGGTATCAGACATTTTCTCCCATGGTACTCACAAAGTACTTTGATAATGTCTTTAGACTTTATATTTTGACTTACCTGCTCTCTATACAGTGATATATTTGTCTTTCCCTGACCTTGGAAATCTGCTTATGCAGTTCCTTCCCTTCCACATGATTATTCCCCATAAGGACCTCCCCCTTACTTTTCAGTTCAGATGCCAGACACCTTCCCTTATCTACATCAGAAGGCATTGCTTCCACTTCCTAAATCTGCTAAGACATTCTTTAAAAATTTTAATTATAATTTACCTTGTGTTATAACAGTGGTTTGCAAACTTTAATGTGTGTAAGAATCACCTTGATGGCTTTTTAAAACAGTTTTTTGGGAGGGCTTATTTAAGCAAAGCTTCTGATTCACTTAAGTAAGGTTGGGTCTAGGAATTGACATTTCTAACAAGCCCACAGGTGATGATGGTGATGCTAACAGACCACACTTGGAGAACAACAGTACAATCTAAAGGGAGTTTTGCTTCTCAGAGTACAGGGCAAGCTTGTTTTTCATGTCTATATTCCCAGAGTTCCTTGTTCTAGGAAAGGTTCTGTGAATAAAGGGCCAAACAAGGTCAAGTAGTGTTTAATCATGCTTATTTTCTAGCTCATGAAACTTTCATAGTGGTAATTCTTTAAAGATTAAAAAAAAAAAGTTCAATTGCAAAAGGAGCTTCTCTTTGTGTTTATGGAAACAACACATCTGACAAAGAAATGTCCTTTTCACATGGAGAAAAACAAACTATAGAAGGCAAAAGAGAAATTTTTAAAGCCCATTTTTATTCCATTTAAAGGAACTACCATGTGCTGGAAAATCCAAATTTGTAAATTCCTAAGAGGAATGGAAAAAAAGGAATAGTTCAATGTAGAAAAGAAAAATAATTTTACAAAATTGAATATTACAGTGTAATCACATAAAGGTAATGTGGAATTTTCTCTTTTTGGAATTGAAACATAGAATCTTCCAAACCTAGGGAGTATATACCCCTGAACCTCACAGATGCTGTGTTGGTGTGGCATCTCTGTGTATGTTAGGTTTTGCATTGTCACTAAGAAACTGTTGGCACAAAAGCCTCAAGTCTAATTTCTTTAGGTTATTAAAGGACATGGTGCTCTTCTTATTGATTGAGTAAAGTCTCACCATGCCTGGCCACTCTCAGAGAAATAGAACTTTCAAGACGTGGACAGGACTGAAACAGTAACATCATTTTCTTTTTTAATAAAGTGCCCAGTTTTTTTTTTTTTTTTCTTCAGTAACCCAAAGCAACAAATAGAAATAGAGACACCATGTCTCAAAACTCGGCCCTCAAAACATGAATTTCCAAAAGATCAGAATGTGGCCAGCCAGGAATAAGCAGCCCTTTCTACACAATTCTCAAGTCATCTTGGGCATGCTTTTTGTAGTCTCAGAAAGGTGATGTTCTTCATGGTTAAATACAGCCAGATATTAGAATTCTTCCTTGTGTCTTCCTCTAAAAACTTTCTCCCATATATATATATATGTAAACATATATATGTATTTTTTTTCCGGGCTGAATTCTATCTTTATATAAAGAATTTTAAATTTTTGTCTGCCATTAAAAATGAGTTTCCTCCAGAGAATTCTGGCCCAGAAGTAGTTTTGCAAATTAAACAGTCTTAACAAGGTACTTTTGATAGGTCTAGTGGAGAATAAAACATAGCATTTTGTTTCCTACTGGCCACTTCATAACTATAACTATATATATATATAAAAGATAATTTAAAAATAAACTTAATAATTTAATACTAAAAATTTTAAATAAAATAAGAAATATAATAATATACTTTAACTAAATCACTAACTGTGGATGCTTAATTCACCTATCCTTAGCTGACCATGGAAATACCTATGAAAATACATGCCCTGATGCAAAGTTGAAAACATTTTAAAATCTGATTGACCACTCCCTTGGGAGAATTGCTCTGAACTAGTGATTCTCAAGTGTGGTCCTCAGAGTAGCAGCATCAGCATCATCTAGGACTTATTAGAAAAGCAAATTATCAGGCCCTACCTCAGTTCTATTAAATCAGGTGTTCTGGGATGTGACAGCAGTCTGTTTTGTTTCGTTTTATTGTTTTCAAGCCCTCCAGGTGTTTCTTGATGAACACTAAAGTTTGAGAACCACTGCTCTAAGTATAGTAGAGTTGGAATAGATTGAGAAGCGATTAGGTAGTGGACAACTGTTTAGACATCTGAAGAGTATGGTCCAGTAGGAATTGGTTAGGAGCTGTCTTCCACCCATCCCACTCTATCCTTTGTTTAGAAATTTATAATCTGTATGTGTATTCAGAGAATCTGGTCATCCAGGTCTAAGTGTAACTGAGATAACTGAAGTAGTTTTCTATCCTCCTCCACATCCCCCAGTCACAATCAGCATCTCTTCTTTTATTTATTTATTTATTGATTGATTGATTGATTGGCTATGTTGGGTCTTCGTTGCTGCACGTGGGCTTTCTCTAGTTGAGGCAAGCAGGGGCTACTCTTCATTGCAGTGCGCGGGCTTCTCATTGCAGTGGCTTCTCTTGTTGAGGAACACGGGCACTAGGCATGTGGGCTTCAGTAGTTGCAGCACATGGGCTCAGTAGTTGCAGCATGCAGGCTTCAGTAGTTGTGATGTGTGGGCTCAGCAGTTGTGGCTCACGGGCTCTAGAGCACAAGCTCAGTAGTTGTGGTGCGCAGGGTTAGTTGCTCTGCAGCATGTGGGATCTTCCCCGACCAGGGATCGAACCTGTGTCCCCTGCATTGGCAGGTGGATTTTTAACCACTGCGCTGCCAGGGAAGTCTCATCAGCATCTCTTCTTTATATACATCTGGAAACTGCAACTTCAAGGATACAACATTATCAGAAGTGAAATGAACAGAGACTTATGCTTAAGTGTTTAATCCATTTTTAGTTGATTTCTGTGTATGGTGTAAGGTAGGGTCCAATTTTATTCTTTTTTATGTGGGTATTTAGTTTTCCCAATACCATTCATTTGAAAATATTATCCTTTCGCCATTTTGTATTCTTGTCACCGTTGTTGAATATTGTTGACTTTATATGTCTGGATTTATTTCTGGTCTCTCTATTCTGTTCCATTAGCCCCTTTGTCTACTTTTATGCAAGTACCAAATTATTTTAAGTACTACAGTTTGTAATATAATTTGAAATCAGGAAGTGTGATGCCTCTGACTATGTTCCTCATCAAGATTGCTTTGACTATTCAGGTTCTATATGAACTTTATAATTGCTTTTTCTATTCCTGTGAAATATACCATTTGGATTCTTTTTTTCTCCAGTCTCCTACTTTATTTCCTCTTCATAATGGTAACAACTGTTACAGATTTCTTATATGTACTTCCAGAAAAGTGTTCTATTTATTTACCACTATGGTTCTATTTATTTACCAATGTTCTTTTAAGACAACTTACACAGAAGACACACTATCCTGCCCTTTCTTTTTCCTTAAAAATATATTTTATCTAAAAGTGAAATATATAAGTGAAAAAAGTATATATATATATATATATATATATATATATATATTTTTTTTTTTTACTAGCCTAAGGATAGGGAATTAGTCTCTTTTTTTAACATCTTTATTGGAGTATAATTGCTTTACAATGGTGTGTTAGTTTCTGCTTTATAACAAAGTGAATCAGCTGTACATATACATATATCCCCATATCTCCTCCCTCTTGTGTCTCCCTCCCACCCTCCCTATCCCACCCCTCTAGGTGGTCACAAAACATGGAACTAATCTCCCTGTGCTATGCGGCTGC
The DNA here is from genome assembly GCF_025265405.1 of Mesoplodon densirostris. Classification (NCBI taxonomy): domain Eukaryota; kingdom Metazoa; phylum Chordata; class Mammalia; order Artiodactyla; family Ziphiidae; genus Mesoplodon; species Mesoplodon densirostris. The sequence continues at coordinate 182,093,800 of NC_082661.1, forward strand.
TTCCCACTAGCTATCTATTTTACGTTTGGTAGTGTATATATGTCCATGCCACTCTCTCACTTTGTTACAGCTTACCCTTCCCCCTCCCCATATCCTCAAGTCCATTCTCTAGTAGGTCTGTGTCTTTATGCCCGACTTTCCCCTAGGTTCTTCATGACATTTTTTTTTCTTAGATTCCATATATATGCGTTAGCATATGGTATTTGTTTTTCTCTTTCTGACTCACTTCACTCTGTATGACAGACTCTAGGTCCATCCACCTCACTAAAAGTAACTCAATTTCATTTCTTTTTATGGCTGAGTAATATTCCATTGCATATATGCACCACATCTTCTTTATCCATTCATCTGTCAATGGATATTTAAGTTGGTTCCCTGTCCTGGCTATCGTAAATAGAGCTGCAGTGAACATCGTGGTACATGTCTCTTTCTGAATTATGGTTTTCTCAGGGTATATGCCCAGTAGTGGGATTGCTGGGTCATATGGTAGTTCTATTTTTAGTTTTTTAAGGAACCTCCATACTGTTCTCCATAGTGGCTGTATCAATTTACATTCCCACCAACAGTGCAAGAGTGTTCCCTTTTCTCCACACCTTCTCCAGCATTCAATGTTTGTAGATTTTTTGATGATGGCCATTCTGACAGGTGTGAGATGATACCTCATTGTAGTTTTGATTTGCATTTCTCTAATGATTAATGATGTTGAGCATTCTTTCATGTGTTTGTTGGCAATCTGTATATCTTCTTTGGAGAAATGTCTATTTAGGTCTTCTGCCTATTTTTAGAACGGGTTGTTTGTTTTTTTGATATTGCACTGCATGAGCTGCTTGTAAATTTTGGAGATTAATCCTTTGTCAGTTGCTTCATTTGCAAATATTTTCTCCCATTCTGAGGGTTGTCTTTTCATCTCGTTTATCGTTTCCTTTGCTGTGCAAAAGCTTTTAAGTTTCATTAGGTCCCATTTGTTTATTTTTGTTTTTATTTCCATTTCTCTAGGAGTTGGGTCAAAAAGGATCTTGCTGTGATTTATGTCATAGAATCTTCTGCCTATGTTTTCCTCTAAGAGTTTTATAGTGTCTGGCCTTACATTTAGGGCTTCAATCCATTTTGAGTTTATTTTTGTGTATGGTGTTAGGGAGTGTTCTAATTTCATACTTTTACATGTACCTGTCCAGTTTTCCCAGCACCACTTATTGAAGACGCTGTCTTTGTTCCACTGTATATTCTTCCCTCCTTTATCAAAGATAAGGTGACCATATGTGCATGGGTTTATGTCTGGGCTTTCTATCCTGTTCCATTGATCTATATTTCTGTTTTTGTGACAGTACCATACTGTGTTGATTACTGTAACTTTGTAGTATCGTCTGAAGTCAGGGAGCCTGATTCCTGCAGCTCCGTTTTTCTTTCTCAAGATTGCTTTGGCTATTCAGGGTCTTTTATGTTTCCATACAAATTGTGAAATTTTTTGTTCTAGTTCTGTGAAAACTGCCAGTGGTAGATCGATAGGGATTGCATTGACTCTGTAGATCGCTTTGGGTAGTAGAGTTATTTTCACAATGTTGATTCTTCCAATCCAAGAACATGGTATATCTCTCCATCTAACCATTAGGATTTTGATAGGGATTATGTTGAATCTGTAAATTCCTTGGGTAGTATGGACACTTTAACAATATTAATTCTGGGACTTACCTGTTGGCGCAGTGGTTTAGAATCGACCTGCCAATGCAGGGGACATGGGTTTGATCCCTGGTCCAGGAAGATCCCATATGCCATGGAGCAGCTAAGCCCATGTGCCACAACTACTGATTCTGTGCTCTAGAGCCTGTGAGCCACAACTGCTGAGCCCGTGTGCCACAACTACTGAAGCTCACGCGCCTAGTACCCGTGCTCTGCAACATGAGAAGCCACCGCAATGGTAAGCCTGTGCACTGCAATGAAGAGTAGCCCCCACTTGCCACAACTAGAGAAATCCCGTGCACATCAATGAAGACCCAACACAGCCAAAAATAAATAAATGAATAAATTTATATAAAAAATATTAATTCTTCCTTATCCATGAACATGGAATATTTTTTCATTTATTTGTGTCTTTTTCACATTCTTTCATTAATGTCTTATAGTTTTCAGTGTATCAAGCTTCATCTCCTTAGTTAAATTTAATCCAAAGTATTTTCTTTTTATGGTACTACCCTAATTGGTATTACTTTCTTGATTTCCTTTTCTGATAAGTCATTGTTGGTGTAAAAAAATACAACTGATTTTTCTATGTTGATTTTATATCCTGCAAATTTACTGAATTAATTATTAGTTCTAACAGATTTTGTTTTTGATGTGGAATCTTTAAGGTTTTTTTTTACATATAGAATCATGCCATCTTCAAACTGAGATAACTTTAGTTTCTCCTTTCTAATGTGGATTTCTTTTCTTATTTATTTGTTTGTTTGTCTGATTGCATTTGCTAGTACTTTCAGTACTGCATTGAATAGAAGTGGCGAGAATGGGCTTCCTTGCCTTGTAACAGATCTTAGAAGAAAAGCTTTCAGTTTTCCCTACTGATTGTGACATTAGCTGTGGTGTTTTCACAAATGGCCTGACTACTCTGGCTAGGACTTCCAGTATTTTGTTGAATAAACATGGCAAGAGTGGGCAAAAGCTCAGGCAACAAAAACAAAAATAAATAATTGTGACTACATCAACCTAAAAAGTTTTGCACAGCAAAATGAAAAGGCAACCTAGAGACTGAGAGAAAATATTTGCAAATTGTGTATTCAGTAGTGGCCTAAAATCCAAAATATACAAGCATGCAACTCAGTAGCAAAAAATAAACAACCTGATTAAATAATGGGCAAAGGACCTGAATAGACATTTTTCCAAAGAAGACATACAAGTGGCCAACAGATATGTGAAAAAGTACTCAGCATCACTATCAGGAAATGCAAATCAAAACCACAATGAGGTATTACCTCATACCTCTTAGGATGGCTACTATCAAAAAGATGAAAGGTAACAAGTGTTGGTGAGGATATGAAGAAAAGGAAGCTTTTGTACATTGGTTAGTGGGAATATCAATTGGCACAGCCATTATGGAATACAATTGGAGGTTCCACAAGAAACTAAGATAGAACTACCATATAATCCAGCAATCCCACTCTGGGTATATACTGGAAGGAAATGAAATTAGTACCTCCAAGAGATATCTGTGTTCCCATTATTCACAGTAGCCAAGATATGCAAACAACCGAAGTATCAATTGACAGATGAATGGATAAAGAAATTGTGAAATATGTATCTTCTCAAAAAAGGATGCCCTGCCATTTGCAACAACATGGTTGAACCTGGAGGACATTATGCCAAGTGAAACAGGCCACACACACAAAGAAAAAACCCTGTATGATCTCACTTTCATGTGGAATCTAAAAAAGTTGAATACATAAAAGCAGAGAGCAGAAAGGTGGTTCCTAAGGCCAGGCAGTGAGGTGGGGGGAGCAGAGATATATTGGTCAAAGGGTACAAATTTGAAGTCATTGAGGATGAGTAAGTCTAGAGGTATAATGTATAGCATGATGACTATAATTAATAACAGTGTATTGAGTACTAAAAATGTGCTAAGAGTAAATTCAGGTACTCTCAATACACACCCCCAAAAAGGTAACTATGTGAGGATATAGATGTGTTAATCTTCTTGACTACAGTTAGCATTTCACTATAGATGTATATCAAATTATGTTGTATACCTTAAATGCACATAATTTTTAATAAAAAATAAAATAATTTTGAAAAGAAAAGAATTGGGGAAAACATACAACACATTAGATGAAGTAAATTGTAAGTAGAACAGTAAAACACCCCTGCTATTGAAAAAAAATGAGGCTGCTTAAAATTATCCAGAAATAAATTCACCAGTTTTACTTAAAGGATTAGGGAGGCAGAAGATACAACCTCTGTTAAGCCGAGTTTCACTGACAAGATCAGAAAGGGAATATCTGGCTGTACCTAGGTAAATAGTGATGGAAATTAAAGGGAGCATATATACCCATTTGTATGAAACAGGTTGGACTTGAGTAGAGATCCCTTTATACAAATTGATAAAAACCAAGTTAAGGCCCATAGAAAGAAAAACATAAGAAGGATTTGGTGCCTTAAGATTGCAAAGATAAGTAATTATTTTAGCAACAGATTTTTCTAGAATGTATATGCTTTCTCAATAAAGAACCAGAAAACACAAAATCACTGAAGAGAAGAAAGATGGTATAAAATGGCCATTTGCAGAGATACAAGTTGTGAATATAAAAAATCTGGGATAAAAGGGAAAATTAGAAAAATAAAAATATATGAATATGTATTCATTGGAGGCTGTAAAAACAGAATCGTCAAAATACGAGAAATCCAATCAGTGCCTTAGAGAACGACTTAGAAAAGCAAGTTAAAGATGCAGACTAATCAAAGATATAATAGATATGCAGGAGAAAAAACAAAGTTGCAATTTAGAGATAGCCGACGATCCTTGAAAATCAAACCAAAGCAAACTGATCAAAAAGAATAATAAAGTCATAATAAAAAAAAACTATTTTCTGAGCTAATGAATTTTGAGTTTGTAAGTTTAAAGGGATTACTATGTGTGAAACAGATGGAAAATTAACTTTAAAAAAACCATGTCTAGAAATATACTACTAGATTTTAAAATTCCAGTAATAAACACATATCCTTCTGTGTGGGGGAGTGAGCAATGTTACTTAAAAGGCACAGCCATTAAGTCAGTATCACATTTTGTTTGCACTCTAATAAATGTCAGAAGAAAATGGAGGCACTTATATGGGGTCTTACAGGAAATAAAAATTGCATTTCAGTAATTTTTCATGTTGTCATTTGTATGTGAAGATAGTCTTTAAGATGCAAGGATTAAAAAAATATATCACTGATGAATCACTTCTGAATAATCCTGCTTGAAAATATTCTCCAACCAAATGAAAAACAAAGAGTACTTGACAACTAAAAAATGGAGAATTCAATAACATATAAATACTAGTGTGGGCATGATTCTAGTTCAGAATAATTCCCAAGAATTCTTTGTAAAGCTAGCCACTGAATATATTGCAAAGGTTTAAAAAAAATCCAAGAGTGTAACTATATGATTATTTTGATCATAAAATAGTCATAATCAACATATGGTACCAAAATATATTGTTGAGTATTGGGAATTAAGGTTATCTAGAAAAATCATTTGTGTTCTTCATTTTTCACTGAATTAGGGCAGGGGCATGTGCTGGCAGGCTAATATTTTTGCATTTTACTTAAATTTGCTAATCGGTTCAAGGATGTGTTTGAAAACTTAGGAAAATGTTAAAGTTTTATTTTTGTATCTCTAAAGAAAATGAAAACAAACAATGCAGAAATATATCCAAAATTGTCAGTCATAATATTAAAGGCAATTGATTTATCTCCCCAATTAAATCTAAATGTTCAGATTAAGTTTAAAAAATATCTAAATCTAAACTGTTCCTAAAGGACAAATAAATATTATTTCCAACTGTTTACCAAAACAGTTAAAATATATTGTAGACCATAAAGACAACTTAAATCTATTCAGAAAGATGAAATTCATAAGGCCATATATCTCTAAAAATATGATAATAATGCTGTAAGTGAATAACACATTAAAAAATAAAAGCGCACACATGTAGAAATTAAAAAATATATTTTTAAAATATCTGTTAGGTCAAATAGAAAATAATAACTACAATTTCATATATTTTAGGAAGTTTTAAAAATGAAAATATCAAATTTCTGACATTAACAAAGTTATTCTCACTGGCACAATTTTGGCTTTTATTAAACAAGAAAAATGGAACATAAATGAAGTATGGGCTCAACTCACTGTGACAGCAAAGTTAATATAAAATTGCATTAGTCACCTTTCACTAGGTCACCCTGCATGGTGACATGCAAACTCAATGGCTACCCTAAAGATGTATTTTCCAGCAGGTTGAATGAGAGAGGCTGTAGCTCAGCTCCAGTCTGTGGGATGAGTTCACATCTGCTCCATGCACACTCTTACTTCTGTGCTGGTGACTGAAGGATCACCACTTACATCGAATATTTTTTCCTAAGACAAAGGGCAGACTACAAAACATGAAGAGGAACACGCAGAATGCTTCTTAAAACCACTGCTGGGACCTGGCACGCTTTCTATTGCTAAAAGCAAGTCTCATGGTCAAACCTAGGTCAGTGAGTAGGGAGTTGACTTTGCCAGCAAGTTAACCATGGCAAGAACAGGAGCAAAGGATGAATTTTGGAGAAATGACAATTTATTCTTTAATCTCATCTCTAATAAAGAATATGAGAAAAGAATATGATGGAGATAAAAGCAAGGATTTACTTATTAGAAACTATCAGAAGAATTTATATATACGTTAAATCTGGTTATTTAAAACAAAGCAAAGACTGACTCAGCAAATCAAATAATAAGAGCTAAACATATAAAGTTATAAATGTGACAAATTAAAATGGGAATGTCTTAACAAAGTTTTTTTTTTTTTCTAAGAAAATACTATGTACAACTAAAGCTTATAGTACATTTGAAGGTCTCAGAAGCAATTTTCTGAGAAAATACACATTGCCAAAATTGAAATAGAAGTGAAAACGTTCTATATGTGCCACTAGTCATGAATAATATTAAAAATGTTATCAAATAATTACATCCAAATAAGATAAATGATCCCAAAGTTTTAAGACTTCTAAAAATAGATTATTCCCATGCTATAGAATTTGTCACAGAACATGAAAAAAGAAAAAGCTACCAATTCATTTAAGTATCCAGACATAATTCTGATAGATATAGGTAGTGCAAAAGTGACAAAATAGTACAAAAGTGATAATTATAGAAGATATTTCTTATGATTAAAGATGTCAAGATCCAATATAAAATCCTAGAAAAGTGAATCAAAAAAATATTCAGAAAACTTGTATCATTTCTTAGAAGAATAATGGTTTAGTATTATGTAATCAAGAAAATACTCATGTATTACATCAGTAAGAGATTAAAGTAAAAAAATTGTTTTTGATCATTTTGGTAGTTGTCAAAAAATGTTGATAAAATAGAACATCTATTTCTGGCTTTAAATATAAAAAAATATTCACCAGCACCAGCAACAAAATACTTTGGAGAAATATAAAAGTAAAATGGTATTTCGTTAACATGCTAAACAATACGTAGTAATAACTAACAGTATCTGCAGCTGCTGCTTACCTTCTCCTCCCCTCCCCCTCCTCCCCTTCTTCTTTTCTTCTTTTATATAGTTATGGAAGTTTGGGCTTCTGGGAGAACAATGGAAATATGAAAGATGGTTACAGTATTATAAAATATTGGCTCTATTCCCCATGTTGTACAACACATCCTTGAGTCTATCTTACACCCCATATTTTGTGCCTCCCACTCCCTCACCCCTATATTGCACCATATTTTAATTATAAATATAGGAAATTTTTAAAATACCTATGACAAGCAATAATTTTCTTAATCATTAGCAAACTATACATACATCCAAGTAGGGTATATATTATGTATATACCTGAGTGGAATTAAGTGGGCATTCTCTTGTTGTTAGAGGGCAGTTGGTTTCAATCCTTCAGGAATGCACTTTGACAATATGAATGAACCAACTTAAAAATATATTTATTTTTTGACTCAATACTTCTATTCCTAGGAAAATGTCATTTACAAAGATGATTATCTCAATTATACCCCCAATGAGGAAGAAAACAAAAAATCATGGCATATTATGAAATATGCTTCCATTTAATTTTTTATGAAAAGTTTCTAATAACAACAAGGACAAATGAAGAAAAACAGTATCATTGTGACTTGATATATAATATATATATATAAGACACTACACAGAGAGAGAAAGAAAAGAGATAAACAGTGTCTGAAAGGAAAAAAGAGAAACATGTTAACAGTATGTGTTTTAGGGAAGAGAGAGGATATTTGTTTTTCTTTCTTTATTTCCAAATTTTCTTTTAAAGAACATGTTTAGTTGAATATAATAAGAAAGAATATACTCTGAGAAAACAATCATTCAAAAAGAGTCATGCACCACAATGTTCATTGCAGCACTATTTACAATAGCCAGGCCATGGAATCAACCTAAGTGTCCATCGACAGATGAATGGATAAAGAAGATGTGGCACATATATACAATGGAATATTACTCAGCCATAAAAAGAAGTGAAATTGAGTTATTTGTAGTGAGGTGGATGGACCTAGAGTCTGTCATACAGAATGAAGTAAGTCAGAAAGTGAAAAACAAATATTGTATGCTAACACATATATATGGAATCTAAGAAAAAAAAATGGTTCTGAAGAACCTAGGGGCAGGACAGGAATAAAGATGCAGACGTGGAGAATGGATTTGAGGACACAGGGAGGAGGAAGGGTAAGCTGGGATGAAGTGAGAGAGTAGCATGGACTTACATACACTACCAAATGTGAACTAGATAGTTAGTGGGAAACAGCCGCATAGCACAGGAAGATCAGCTCGGTGCTTTGTTTCCACCTAGAGGGGTGGGATAGGGAGGATGGGAGGGAGATGCAAGAGGGAGGGGATATGGGGATGTATGTATACATATAGCTGATTCACTTTGTTATACAGCAGAAACTAACACAACAATGTAAAACAATTAAACTCCAATAAAGATGTTCAAAAATAAAAGAGAGATTTTAAGGTTTTGCTCAGGGTACAAAGCCAAATAGATGGCTTGTCAAAGGAAGATGCTCTGAATGCGTGTCTGTGAGTGCAGTGGTAAATTAGAGGCAAATCATTCCTCCTTTGCTAAGACAAGGTCTTAGTGACAATTTACAGAAAGAGGGAGGTCTAGCATTTTCTCTATGTAGTTGCCCAGCTTCAAGCTCACAGTGGGCTGGTCAGTGCTTTTGTTGAGTAAATGAATAAACACCCAGTCTAGCTGACTCAAATCTGCAGGACATTTTTGCAGGGACAACTTCTCCAGGCCCCCTCTTTGAATAGGGAAGGAAGAGAATAACCTAGGTAAATTAGAATCAACTATCTCCCACAAAGCTTTATTCCAGATGTTACAGGCAGCTGTTATGAACCTTATTAAAATTTAATCTGGTAGCAGAGTTTTTATTATTATTAGCTTGAGCATAAGAGTTAATTTTCTGAGCTTTACAAGTCACTTTGAGGAGAAGACTATCTCTTATTTACTTGAAAACTTAAAAGAGTTAAGCTCATCTGAATCCTAGCCAATAGGAAAGCTCAGAGCTCTCTACAGAAACATATTCTTTAGTTTGGAATGTCATCCTGAAATGCCTCTTTCCTAATATAGATTAACTTTGATAAACAATTGTTGGTAGTCAAGTGCCATATATGTCCCCCCCACCTTTTTTTTTTCCTTTTCCATAGCACAGTGTGTCTAACAGACCATGATAAAGCAATTGGATAATTATTAAAGCTAGAGAAAACATAGCTTAGGTTTTACTCTATCTCTGAAAGCTAGGTTGAAAATTTCTCATAAAACTGTTTTGTCAGTTTTCATATGTTTGAGGAGTTTTGTAAAACAAAATATTGCAGGCACTTAGCTATTAATAGCGCTACCAGCAATTTACAGGTAAAATAGAGACTGGAGACCTAAGTGCCAGGGTTATTATGTTCACACCCCTATTTGAAAAAATAGAAAGGGAAGGAGGGAGGGAGGGAGGAAGGGAGGAAGGGTGGGAGGGAGGGAGGGATGGAAGGAAAGAAGGAGGGGGAAGGAAGGAAAAAGAAAGGGAAAGGAAAAAAAAAGGAAAAAAACAGTAATCCTCTGGGAAAGTCACTGAGTATTCACTGGACCTTACTTTGACTTAAATGTCTAATTGAACTAAGCCAAAATATCTTCTCTCTCAATTCATTAGCAATATTGTAATTAAAAGAGTACCTTCAGTTCCAGAGGGTAATGACCTTTTTAATTGAACTGAGGGATTCAGATTGCTGCTGAGTAGTGGATTTAAATGCTGAATTCAAATGCTAAATTATCTTCCATTAAATGTATAATTACAGGTCAAATGTGAGTTGCCCTAGCAATTTGCTTCTGTTTTTAATATATGGCTTTTCTTTGGATTTCAGAAGAAGACAGAATCTACTGAAATATTATTGTGTGTTTGATTGACACTTGACTGATCATAATAGTTGATTTCCCAAAAGAAATTTTGTTGAAAATATTTAAACAACTTGATAAAACATTACCTAAAACAATCACTATTTGCACTTCCCTAGGGCCTCTTGTCATTGTATCATTATATAAACATATGTTTTTGCATAGTTTTAATAGGAGTGTTTTGTTAGGGTCAAGTGCTAAGCTATTGTAACAACAAAAACAAACAAAAAAAATCCCATAATTCAGTGACTTAAACTAGATATGTATTTCTCTCACATAACAGTCATGAATGAATATTTCAGGTTAGTGGTGCCTCTGCTCTACACAGTCACTCAGGGACTCAGGCTGATGGTGGCCTTGCCTTCTTCACCATGTGGTCTCTGAGTTCAGTCTGGTTAGCCTATACGAAGGGGTGGATAGAGTGTGGAGAAGACTAGGGTAGTCTTAAGTCTATCAGTACCATTCATCAGTTCTGCTTACCTTCTATTGAAATTAGTCACATGACCTCTTCTAAGTACAAGGGAGATTGGGGGATGTGGCGGTGCTGGCAGCCATGTGCCAAACTATAAATCTATTACTAGTGAGGAAGGAAAGACTAGGTTTTCCAGACAGCTGCTGGCTCTGTTACAATGTATATGCAGTATTACCTTCTACATTCTCATGTAACATTATATTATAAACAATAGACCCTTCATTTAGTGCAGGATATGATATAAGTGCCCTCCTACCTTGATATAAAAATGTCCTCACATAAATACAGTAAAGTTTTAACTAAAAAAGTAAATGACTCTTTCATAGCCTGAATGAATCTATAACATATCATGTATCACATTTGAATTAAATGTTTTACATTTGTTATATAACCCTCACACCACAATTTACTTTTGAAATTTTATAAAAAATATTACCTATCACTTGATGTATGTATGTTCCTAGCCGTCTGGGCTACTGGTTAACAAAGCACTTTCTCTTTTTTTCCATAGAATGTGGTGGATGAGTCCATGGCATTGGTCATAGCCACTGCTGAATTCAACATTCCATTTTTTAATTTACTAAAACTCCTTTCTATTTTTTGCTATACATCATTCCTTTCTTGAATTTATTCTACTAGTTGACTTAAAATTAATCATTTCTTGTCCTTCTGTAGTGGCGCAGTGGTTGAGAGTCCGCCTGCTGATGCAGGGGACATGGGTTCGTGCCCCGGTCCGGGAGGATCCCACATGCCGCGGAGCGGCTAGGCCCATGAGCCATGGCCACTGAGCCTGTGTGTCCAGAGCCTGTGCTCCGCAACGGGAGAAGCCACAACAGTGAGAGGCCCATGTACTGCAAAAAAAAAAAAAAAATTTCTTAAAAATAAATATTTCTTTAATATAAATATCCAGGAATGGGACAACTAGGTTATTATTTTTGATCATTGTCAGAATGCCCTCTGAAAATATAGAACTGTTCTGTACATCTAGCAAAGAAAGATATGCTTGTTTAATGCAGCATGGTCTGCGTTGGGTTTTACCAATTTTATTTTTCCCTTGACCAGTGTAAAATGGACCACTTGACTCAACAGGAAGATAGAATCATTTTCCAAATATTTGTCAATTTGTGCTCACTCTTGCAAATAGATGTTACTACTCATTGATCTTTTCTCTAAGATTTATTTGTTTGTTTGTTTAGAATCACAAGATCTTAACATTTAAAGTTGGAAGGAATGCTGAAAATAAGCTAATTTCAGCTTTGAAGGTTTAGTTTCCTCTCTCACATTCTTCCAAATGATTATTTAGCCTTTATGAAAGCAGTTCCTAGTATGGGAAAATCACTGTCTCCATAACACTCAATTCCATCTTTCAACATCTTTGACATTGGACTGCTGGAAACAGAGATTCTCATCAAGCATCTATTCGAGTACAAAGCACTACTCCAGTGCTTTTATACGTCTTCCCTTCCCTTAATCCTTATACCAACCTTATTGTTAACATGATTTACGGTTTAGAAAAAAAAAAGTTCAGAGAATTTTAATGTCCAGTGTCACATTGCTGCTTAATGGGAGGTGAAACATTGGCAGGTGGATTTGTTGGGTCCCATATCCATATCCATGCTTTTTTCTAAAAAGATGACTCTTCTACACTTACATAAAAAAAAAAAAATCTGTCTACCTAATAAGTGTTACTGTATTGTTTAGGGTTCTTCCCCATGATGACCCTTGAGATATATTGAAGTCAGCTATACACTCCCACCTCTCCAAGGTAAAATTTGAGGTCCCTTCAATGGTTACTTTTGGCTCTTTCATTGTCAGAAACACTCTTCTTGAATACTCTGCAGTTTACTTTTTGGTAATTCCCCTCCATATGATATGCAGATTGGAATGTAGTATTCCTGCATTGGTGCAAGTAGCATACTGGATTATGAGACTATCATCTCACTTACACAGGCACTTTATTAATTTGCCCTAATGATTTAGCTTTTCAAAGCCATGCCATAGTGTTCATTTCTGTTGAAGTTAATATCAGTATATACTTTTTATGTATTAATAAACTATTGAATTACAGGCTTTAGCTATTTAATTATATCATTTATTTATTTTTTATTTTTTGCTAATCTCCTGTTTTATCCTATGAAAAGAGCCTCCTTTGACAAGTCTCTGATTTCTGTGTCCTAAAATTTCTGTCACTGCAACTAAAAAGAATCAAAGCGTGGCTCTACTCAAAGAAAGGGGATATTCCTAGAATAATAAAGCACTTTTCTTTTTTAAAGAGTTTTTATCTTCTTAATCCATGACTTTCTTTTATTTTTTTAATTTATTTGTTTATTTTTGGCTGCGTTGGGTCTTCATTTCTGTTCTGCAGTCTTTTCATTGTGGTCACTTCTCTTGTGGTGCACAAGCTCTAGATGCACAGGCTTCAGTAGTTGTGGCACGTGGGCTCAGTAGTTGTGGCACATGGGCTTATTTGCTCCACGGCATGTGGGATCTTCCCGGACCAGGGCTTGAACCCGTGTCCCCTGCATTGGCAGGTGGATTCTTAACCACTGCACCACTAGGGAAGTCCATAAAGCACTTGCTAAATTATTTAACATATGTTGTTTCTAACTCTTATGACTACAGTATAATGTGGATATCAGTCTATATATTTTACTCATTAAAATTGAGTAATTTGTCCAAGTTCATAAAGAAAGAAGTTTAGAAGAAATTTGAGTCTAACTTTGTTGTTTTTTTTCCCTCCTATGTCATAATGGTAACAATGAATAAATATTGGCCCGAAGGACTAACTAATCATGAAAAAATAATAGAAGGGACTCACTAGTATTTCTTAGCTGAACTTGCAAAGGTCTTATGCAATGCTTATCCTAAAAGTGAGAGAGGTTAAAACTATTATAATACAATCTCTTAAATTAACATGCCTGTGAATAGCAAAACAAGTGAGATTTGCTTTCCATATCCAATTTTGAGCGAATATTTCCAAAAGCAGGTAGATCAACATTATATTATCAGGTACTTTATTCAGCTAAAGGACATTAGAGTCTTCATTCTGCCAGGATGACCAACTGTCTGGGTTTGTCTGGGAAGGTATCATAAGTGGAGCAACTAAGCAATGTGTTTATGCCAGTATAGAATTGCTGGAGGATACTATTACTAACTATTGGTTCTAGAATGGGGGAAGACAGTTAAAGCTCCACTTCATAGAGCTTCATCAAGGATACATGGGTCTATTGTGCTTATAAACTTCATTTACTAGGAAATCAGATACCCCATCTCACCTTCCTTGACTCTGTTCAAAGGTAAACCCATTGATTACTATTTTCTCTCCCACATCAGCAATCCAGGTCCATAGTAGGTGTTATAAGAGAGTGACTATCCATAGTAGATGTTATAAGAGAGTGACTATCTATAGAAACAAGGCAGTTTACACCGAGAGTGTATCAGGAATGGGTCTCTTCATATTTCTCCCTCCAGATTTTTCCATCTTAAAGCAGAAAATAAACTATATTTCTTCCAGACTTTTCACAATCCTGAGCATAGTACTCAGCATAAAGTAGGCACCGTACACATGTTTGTTGATTAAAGGTTTAACTTTCTAATTTATTAGTCTCAGACAAAGTGTTTCTCTTTTTGTTCTCATCATTGTTCTCTGCAGAGACAATGTGAATTTGTCACATAATAAGTGACAGGAATTTTCACACATAATTTTAACTCTTCCTCATATGTTGAGGATTTTTATGCTAAATGTATGTACAGTGTCAACACACATACACACAGATTATTCAGAGATGCTTTAAATTTCAAGATGATTCCCCCTCATCACTTAGCATATTACTTCTCACTGTCAACTGGTATGTGCTAAGGGAATGCAAATTAACTGTATTATTAATTTAAGTAAAACATAATTAGTAAGGTAAATCTCTGCCCCAAACTGCATAATACATTCCGGAGCCAAATATAAATGAGTTATGATTAGCCTGCTGTTCCCCTTTATTAGTACAGATTAATGGTATATTTTCTGTTGGTATAGAGATGCACATACATGTGTGTTTTCTAGGGGTTTTAGGATCATTTGTGAACTGCAAAGGGAATTTCATATCTCACTGTCTTGTGGCAAAATCCCAGTATTTAATCGATGTGAGAAATCAGGTTTGATTGGACAAATGTCAATTGATTAAAAAGCATGAGTACTATATGTAGGCAGAACATTTAACGAGCTAAGTAACTTAATTTCCCTATCAGTCAGCAGCAGACATGTGTTCTTTTCATGCAAGTATCGCAGTGTTTGTTCTCCTGCCATGGACCATTATCCAGACTGTGTGTGTAGCATTGTTGCCAAATAACAGTTTTAGAAACATTCTTGACTAGGGGAAACACAGGGAGTAGCAATCCATTAATGAAGCAGATTCACACAGATTAATTACATTCCACTTCCTCTGTTCAGGCCTGCAGCACAGCTCTAGGAGGGAAACAAATATGATGCAAGGAGGAGAAAAGCCCTCAAATTAAATTTTCAAGTCTGATTTATGATACTGCTCCCACCTCTGGAAATCTAGTTTTTTTCTAATTTCAATTATTTGTTTCCTGCTTCCCTGACAGGCTGTTCTAACACAACTTGGTTTTTGGCTTGTTGCCTGTATCATTCCCTTCTCAGCTTGTTCTCATTACAGAATTCTGCCTGATAGGAGTGAAGACCCTTGAAACTGGGAATCCAGACTATATAGAGCAAAACCTATTGCTGGCAATGGGCAGTTAAGAGACAGCACAAGCTATTAACTTATGCTGTTGTTTTCTGGTAACCATCTCAGGGCACTTCATGCATGCCATTATTCACAAGCAGGGTCACCATTCTAGTCCCTGATGAGATTTGTTTTTATGAAGAATTAGTAAGTAAGATAGCTATAGAAGGTCCTGTGTAGTGAACTGGCGTTTAGGATGTTTTTGATGGCCTTAGCTCTTCACAGTCATGCCCTGTGTCTATAAGACAAAGTGCTTTAGGCCTGTGTGTGTGTGCACAAGGGTGTAATTTGAAGTGTTAGTTTTAATGCCATTGCTTCCATTTATAGAGGATTGTAGGATTTAGAAAGATGAGGCATTGGGTAGGGTCATGGTAGGGAAAGATTAAAAAAAAAGAAAAGTAAACAAAACTACAAGAGCAACAGTGGAAAGAGAGAAAAATTTTGTGCCTAAACTGGGAATAGTAGAGAAAAATTTGTTGCCTAAACCAAAAGAATAAAGTAAAGGAAAAAAAGAAATGAGAAAGAGCTCTAGAAAAGTAATTGTAACCAAATTTTGGAGGCCCTTTCTGAAGAGTTTGGGATGTATTTTATAGGTAATGGGACAATTATGAAAGTTTTTGAGGAAGGGAAGTGACAAAATCAAAGATGTACTCTGGGAAAACCAATTTCTCTCAAGAAGGACAGGGTATTAGGGTAGTCTATCCAAGAGATAAGTTCCAGTTAGGAGTGATTGCAGAGTGGAAAGATGAAGTTAACATCAGAGGCTTCTGGGTAGTAGTGACAAGATTACACAGCTAATTGGGTATTAGGAAAAGGAAGAAGGAGGAATTCAAGATGACTATGGAATTTCAAATATGGGTGACTAGGAGTATCAGGATTTCATTATGAGACATAGGAAAACAGAAAAAGGAGCAAGTCAGGAAGGAAAATAGTAAGTTTGATTTAAACGTGTTCAATCTGAAATTTTAGTGGGATACATTTATAGTTATCTCCCACGGAGTGATTGATTGGAACATACAATAAAAAGTGGGGCTAAAAACACAGATTTATGTTTCATTCATGGGATTAGATGCTGTCACCAAAGGAGACAGTGAAAAGATGGAAAAGGAAACATCTAAGGACAAAACACTGAGAACATTTAGCTGGCAGTAAGGGCATCAAAATGGGGAAGAAAAGGAACAGTTAGAGATGGAAGAACCAGGGATTCAGACACTGAAGGAGCTAGTTTCAAGAAAAGAGGTGGCCAGTTTTAACAGATGTGTGGCTGTGAGGTCAAGGATTGGCATAGTCCTGGGCAGCTACTTGAGGATTCTTAGCTTAAGGAGGTAGTCACCAGGTTTGGTGACTGGAGTAGGAACTTTGGCACAAGAGGGTATTGACTTAGGAGATCAAAGTAAGGGAGGAAGGTCCATTGGATTAATTTTATTCAATTACTCCCTTTAGAAATATTTACTGATGATCTATTATGTGTTAGGCAATGATCTAAGGTCTGTAAAATCAGCAGTGTGTAAATCAGATCCAGTCCCTTCTTCCATGGTGATCACTGTAGAGGGAGCATAAGGACAGTAAATGACAGTGAGAGGTCAAAGTAGTTCCTATAAAGTTTGATGGATCAAGATTCAGAGCAGCTTTGGGGGTTTGGAGAAGAGGGAAAAATATTTGGGAATTGACAAGAAGGGGACGTAACCCACCCATCTATAGGCCAATAGCAGAGAAGTTTAGAAGAGAAAATAGGCCAACCTTTGAGAGGTTTATAGGAGGTATCTTTAAGGGGAAATCAGATGTTAGAACAAGTTGTTGAAAGGAATGTTCAGAAGATTTTGCTTGTGATTTCCAGAGGGTATGGTGGAAGGCTTGTGAGTAGTTAAGTAGGGGTTTGAAACTGGATCAGATTAGATAATTTGCATAGCCTGATGAGTCCTGGGCTTCTCACGGTGACTAAAATAAGCAGGGACAAAGGGTTTTATGGGATAAATCCTGATGCTTCCTCAGACAGTGTGTGTGATGAGGATTCAGGCCATGGGGTGGGAATTCAGGCCATCTACTGGGAGCAGGTAGATTTCAGTGGGTTTCCTCTTCAGATGTAGCTCTTATGGTGTACAGATGAACAGTGTGGGTGCCCTCACTGACCAAGAGCCTGGTGAAAATTCAGTTAGGTACATTGGAATATGAAGTAGTGAGATAGGTGAGGAGAAGCTGTTAGAAGTTCTGCAGAATGTTTAAAAAATTTAAATTCCTTTAAAGGCTAAGCTGGTAAGAATACCCCTCCCTCCATGGAAAAGTAAGGTATAAGGTGATGGAGTATGGTGGAGCCTATGGCTCTTTGGATATTTAAAGAATACAAATTGATTTCCTAAAGAAGTACTTTGATAGACTAGATCAGGCTTCCAGTGTGCCATTCCTGACCTAGAAGACCAATATTATTATACTTAATGTAAAAATTAAGTAAGATTTGAACAGGAATTTATTACTGATTCAAATACACCTAGAACCTCTTGTCAGCAGAATGGAGGGAATAACACAAAGATTTTCTTAAAGAGAGTGGGCTCAGCCTCAAAGCATGTTGGTAACAGATTGTTGCCAAAGATGAGGGCATGTAATACAGCTGTAGAGCTTGGCTGTGACAAGAAGTTGAGACACTGTGTTCAAAGTCTTTATCCTAGATGGTACAGTCTGGTGGGTATGGCAGCATGTGGAAAGATGCCAGTCAGTAGACTGGGAAGAGATGAAACATCATTGTGACACCTGTCAGGGCCTCCAGACAATGATCCAGAATACAGGGAACAGATTCCCCTACTCCATCCCTGGAACCTTCTCTTGTCCAGGCAAAAACTGGACAAAATATAAGAAACAAGACAGAAGGACTTAGTTAAGTGTAGTCTCCAATTCTAGAAAGAAACTGGGCTAGAAGGAGAGTCATCAGGCAAGTTCTGGATCAGGGATGAAGGCAGATACTGTGGCCTGAAACCTGGACCAACATGTGGCTGAATTCTAGCACAGTGCAACTCAAGGGTTCCATGGAAACTCAGGGCTCTGGCACTCTAACTCCCAGATTTAGTTTGAAACACAACTTAATTCCAAGTCCTCCTAATATGTTCTATAGACAAACCTGCCAGGATGCTTGCTGAACCAGTGAGGATGAACTAGGAGCCTGAAATTATCCTGGGCATGCAGGGGAATTTCAACAGTCAAGCCACCTTAGTAGATGTGTGGAGGAGAGAGACCAGCAGGGAAGAATTGAGCTGGGATGAGATGGGAGCTGAAAAGGGGAATGAAGGCAGTGGTGGGACTGAGGTGAGTAGGAGGTTCTGGTAAGCCCAGGCAAAATTTTGTTGGTTTAACAAACAATCTGCTCACAAAATATTTTTACTTTTATTTTTTTAACTGAGAGAGGAAACATCAGATGCCCACTGTGTGTTAACAAACCAGCTTGCCCAGGTGAAGTCTACTTCTCATCTAATCTCTTTTTGTGTCATGAAGCTATTGATATTGCAGAGATAAATTGAAGTGTTCACATGGGACTTGGAGATTTGTAGCTTTGGATATACATACTCATATTCCATTTGACAGTAGAAAGAACTGCTAAGACTTTTCCCTGTAGTTTTGAGCAAAGGAGCTAAGCCAAAAGCTCTGAGGTTGGCAAATGTCTTCAGACAGGAGACTTATTTTGACAGATTCTGTGCTTCTTTTTTTTGAAGAGACACCTTTTGTTACTCCAAGAACAAGATCTCAGTGTTTTTAGGCTATGTGATGCAACAAAAAGTAACAATGGCATCAGCATCTTCCCGATGGTCATAAAAGTATTGAATACTTCAAAAAAAAAGTCCAAAAAATCAAACGAGAAGATGTGTGCTTCTAACAACAAGTGTCATGTAGCTTATACCCTCATAAAGAAAGAAACAGCTGATTTTATATCCAAATAGTTAAAAGTAATGGTCGGTTTGGTTCGCTCCTTTCTATGCCGTCCTTTTGCTTTATTTTTTTTTCTTGCTATACAGGAGCAGAACAAAGAGAAAGTCATAAAAATCAAAGGGAGTGGCCAAGAACCTAGAATCTTAGAACAGAAAAGACCAGAAATCACCTGGTCTCACACCGTGATTAAACAGAAGGGATGTTGACCTTGCTGGGGTTACACAGCCCTCAAACCTGAAGAGGGACACTGATGCCAAGTCTGGATGTATTCAACAGCTATACTTTTCCTTCAGGACACCTATGACCCTTACTGCGCTGCTGATATTTCAAGTTCCCTTCAAGTTCACCGTTGTGCCTATGAGTAAAGGCTTAAAATGAAGATAGCTCTAGAGAAGTGCCCTCAGGAGTTCACTGTTGCTATCAGTGCTTTTAGAGCCACAAGTTTGGATAGAAGGTCTCTGAAAAGGGTGAATACAGGGACAGAGTGTACTTAAAGATGTGTGCATGTTTGGGAGAGGGAGTTGATAAACTTGGCTTTCCCTTGTAATGGAAAGAATTACCTTCGTCTTGAGGGCCTGAGTCTCATAGTGGATGACACACTTCTCTTAACTTGGATGCCAAACTTACAGTTGAAGGAATTCCCAACTCTCTACTTGATAGTTTAGGAAGCCAGCACCAATTCCCTATTTACAAAGATACTGGCCAAGGTTTAGGAATTTTTTTTTTATTGAAGTATAGTTGATTTATAATATTGTATTAGTTTCAGGTATACAGTATAGCAATTCAATATTTTCATAGATTATACTCCATTTAAAGTTAATACAAAACAATGGCTGTATTTCCCTGTGCTGTACAATAGATCCTTGTCGCTTATCTATTTTATACATAGTAGTTTTTATCTCTTAATCCTATACCCCTATTTTGCCCTTCCCACATTCCCTTCCCCTACTAGTATCCACTAGTTTCTCTTCTATATCTGTGAGTCTGCTTCTGTTTTGTTATATACATTTGTTTGTTTTAGTTTTTAGATTCCACATGTAAGTGATAATATACAGTATTTGAGTATTTGTCTTTCTCTGTTTGACTTATTTCACTAAGCATGATATTCTCCAAGTCCATCTACATTGTGGCATGTGGCAGAATTGCATTCATTTTTATGGCTGAGTAATATTCCATTGTGCATATATATATATATATATATATATATATATATATACATATACATATATATATATATATATATATATATATACACACACACACCACATCTTCTTAGTCTATTCATTTGTTGATGGATGCTTGGGTTGCTTCCATATCTTGGCTATTGTAAAGAGTGCTGCTATGAATATTGGGGTGTATGTATCTTTTAGAGTTAGTGTTTTCATTCTTTTCAGATATCTACCTAGGAGTAGAATTGCTGGATCATATGGTAATTCTATTTTTAGTTTTTTGAGGAACCTCCATACTGTTTTCCACAGTGGCTGCACCAGTTTACATTCCTACCAATAGAGTAGAAGTGGTTCCTTTTTCCACATACTCACCAACATTTGTCATCTGTAGACTTTTTGATGTTCCCCATTCTGACCGGTGTGAGGTGATATCTCATTGTGGTTTTCATTTGCATTTCTCTAATAATTAGCGATGTTGAGCATCTTTTTGTATGCCTGTTAGTCATCTGTATGTCTAGTTTAGGATTTTAATTAAAAGAAAAAAAAGCTGATAAATATAACCTGGTCAGATTATAATGTCCTGAAGTACTATAATATGTATCTGCTCTCACTGTTTCCTAATGTAACTCATGACCCATACTGTTGAGAGAATGACATAGTATCAAGAACATTGGCTTTGGAGTACAGTATCCCTGTACCACTTATTGTCTTGGAGCTTTTTCTCTTCATCTGTAAAATGGGCATGTCATTATGAGGATTAATGGTAATACTGGAAAAGTGGTGAACACAATGCCCAACCTTACTAGGGATTCAGTAAGTAGTAACGATTATTTCTTCTGTTGCTACTGTTGTTTATAGTAGTGATGAAGAGGCCCTCCTGCTGCTTCCACCTTCTGTTTCCATGGCCTCACCACCATCCCCCAGCAGAACAGCCTCTTTTGCCTTCTTTGGGCTTATGATTTGTTTTGTTTCTTTTTAATAGCAGGATATTTATCATTCTTACCAGGCACTTGGGTGGAGGAATTGGCTAGTTCCTCTCTGAATTTGACAAGTTTCACAGATTTTTCAGCAGACTACAGTGAAGAATGATGGTCTTTCTTTAGAACAGTGGTTTCCAAACTTTTAAAATCATTCATGCCTAACAATAAAATATTATTGAGGATATAGCTTAATACATATATATATATATATATATATATATATATTTTTTTTTTTTTTTTTTTTTTTGCAGTACGCGGGCCTCTCATTGTTGTGGCCTCTCCCGTTGTGGAGCACAGGCTCTGGACGCGCAGGCTCAGCAGCCCACGGGCCCAGCCGCTCCGCGGCATGCGGGATCCTCCCAGACCAGGGCACAAACCCGTGTCCCCTGCATCGGCAGGCAGACTCTCAACCACTGCGCCACCAGGGAAGCCCAATACATATTTTTTTTTTTTGTGGTTCGTGGGCCTCTCACTGTTGTGGCCTCTCCCATAGTGGAGCACAGGCCCCGGACGCGCAGGCTCAGCAGCCATGGCTCACGGGCCTGGCCGCTCCACGGCATGTGGGATCTTCCCAGACCGGGGCACGAACCCGTATCCCCTGCATCGGCAGGCAGACTCTCAACCACTGCGCCACCAGGGAAGCCCCCAATACATATTTTTTAAATTTGTAAATAATATACAGTATTATATTAATAAGTTGGGTATATATTAAAACATACACAGAAGGAAAAAAATAATGGGAAGAAAATATAAATAAATTTAATTATATTCTTCCATATCCTTTTGGGTCATCTTGCACAATCTCTGGAGTGCACACCTTAAAAAACCATCGCTCTAGAAATTTATCACTTTTTTTTTGTAGATCAAGCTGCCTCATTCATAAACCAGGTACCTACATCACCTTTCTGAAAATGCATTTCACCCACTTGGATTTCTTTCCACCAGGAAAGCCAATAGTCTGGCTCTGTTTTGCAGACCAGGTGCCTGAAATCTCACTCTGGCTCTCATGCTGGCCCTATAACCCAGTATTTCTTTATCTTGTCTGTACATTTGACTAACCTGGAGAGCAGTTAAAATAAGTCTAGGGACCCTATCTCAGGCCAATTAAGTAAAAATCTCCATGAGTCTGACCCCAGGCTGACAAGAGACTCTTCATTCCTTCAATTTAGCCTATTAGGCCTTAGCTTGGGGTAAGCAAGTCATTTACCACAAGTCCTAGTCAACCCTCATGATGGGAAGCTAGGGCCTGAGAGGTTCCTGGAAAAGATCTGCTTTGCCTGCCTTCCTTCAGTTTTCCTCAGTCACTTGAAAGGAGGACCATGTTGTGAATTCTCATTCTGGTGAAGGCAGCCTGATGCACAGTTTTGCCCCAGAGGCCAGCCCAGCCTGCACAGCAGCAGCCCTGGCATCTTGCTGCAGGTGAAAGGTTGACATGTCCTTGTCCTGAAGCTGAAGTTTTGCTCTGTTCTCTGTTTGTTAAGCAGGTTATGGGATCCAGACAAATACAGTGGATGATTGGCAGGACGGGAGGGGGTGGGCATCAGAAATGACTATCTTTACCTTCTCACTTTCAGAATAGTCCCTCGACTTATCTCTATTTCCAGAAAGTCCTAATAGTAAGGAGCTCATTTCTCTTTCTTTTTTGCTCCCTCTTTTTTATTGAGGGTAGGATGAGGGGAGAGAAATTCTTTCCCGAATTTTTGCTAGCGTGATGACACCTAAATCAGAGGAAACATTTAATTAATGCTTGAACAGAGGTGTTCTTCACAGAGCTTTTATTTTTATTTGTACATATGCATACACATATGTTTGTATGTTAGCAATGAGTTAACCACCAGGAAACTTTCTTTCCCCTCCACTCTTCTGCTTTCATCTGTTCCTTTGGCCCTCATTGTTAAAAAGCTTTCTAAATGCCTGAACTCACATTCCTACCTGGGATGTGAGTTGAAATGTATGAACCTAATGATTAATATCTAATTATACTTGTGCTCAGCTGCTACCATTGAGGCCAAAGAACACCTCTCCCCTTTCTCACAGCCAAGCCCGCTCTATCATCTCAAGGAGCCACCTGGGAGGCACACATTGACACAGGAAAAAGTCTCACACTATGTCCTTCTGACCTCCTCACAGCAGTCTGTTTCCTACAAACTACATACAAGCATCACCAGACACTGCTGCTGCAGATATTCTCCAAGATCATCCAGCTGCCGGTTACCCTGGTCTCTTTGCAGTATTTCTGGGTATAGAAGTTTTTCTGAAGTGGTACCATGTGTGTCCTGTATGTTGAAACTGCTAACAATGGCCTGAGTACTGAACCAAAGGATGCTTACTGCAGTCTAACTTTGATACTAAAATATTTGCTCTTTATTCATTCCGAAAATTTGAGTATATCTTTTGCTCCTAAAGAGCAGAACAGGTATTACCAGATAATAATAACATAGGATCAGAATGTTTATATGACTTGTCTAAGGTAACATACCTGGCCCTGATGGAACTAGAAGGAACACCCAGCATGAGTAAGGGATTATGCTCAGCACAACAGATACAGAGATCAACACACAGATGTACACTTAATACAAGTCAGACACTCCATAGACGTCTATCAATATGCCAGGCACTGTGCTGTGGAAACAACTATTAAAAGAGACATAAATTTTACACTCAGGGGTTTTAGAATCTGATCAGGAAGGAAGGTCCACAAGAAAACAATAAAATGCAATTGATTTAAAATATTTAATAAATACTTAAATTAGAGAAAAAGTAAATTTCTTCAAGAGCATAGGATACCTAAATTGGCTTGAAGGTTCAAAGTGCAAAGATATAGAAATAGGTGAGAGCACAGCATTTATGGAGAACGTTGAGTGATTTGGTACACTGACGCTTTAAGGACAAAAGCATGACTGATAGCATAGATCATGGAAGACTGTATGTAGTATGTAGAAAGAAATGTAAATTTACTGATGTAGCATCACACACAGATTTAATTTGTGTTATTTTGGTGGTATATGTGTTATTAGAGAGAGAGAGAGAGAGAGTGCGAGCGAGTAAAAGAAATTTTAATAGTATTCGTTTTTTTCAATAAACAAATTATTTATTTATTTATTTTTGGCTGCATTGGGTCTGTTGCTGCACGCGGGCTTTCTCTAGTTGCGGCGAGCGGGGGCTACTCTTCATTGCGTTGTGTGGGCTTCTCATTGCGGTGGCTTCTCTTCTTGCAGAGCACAGGCTCTAGGCGCATGGGCTTCAGTAGTTGTGGCATGTGGGCTCAGTAGTTGTGGCTCGTGGGCTTATTAGTCGTGGCGCACAGGCTTAGTTGCTCCACGGCATATGGAATCTTCCTGGACCAGGGATCGAACCTGTGTCCCGTGCATTGGCAGGAGGATTCTTAACCACTGTACCACCAGGGAAGTCCTAAATAGTATTCTTTAAAGTGAATTCCCCTATTCATTTAACAAATATTTATTCATTGCCTGCTATACGATAAGGCTATCTTAGGCCATTGGGCTATATCAGTGAACAAAAGAAATGAAAATCTCTGCCCTCATGAAGTTTACATTTTCTTTATAATAAATTTTAAATTACTATATACACAAACACATGTATTACTTTACAGGGTTTCATATATATTGGGGAATATACTATATTTGTTGGGCAATTTAAGGCATATTTAGTATTGATTTTGAGTAAAATGTGGTTTTTGCCTTTTTTCCTTAAAACTTAACTCTAAGATTTGATTCCACTATATTCAATTAGCAATTGGGAACTATTGAAAATTTTGAACACGAAAATGAAATAATGTTTGTATTTTGGAAAGAGGACACAAGCAGTGATGTTGATGTTATAGAATAGGTGATGCCTATGACTAACACCAGGGAAACCCATCAGGCTGCCATTTCACTGAAAAGAAATAAGTAAACAAAATAGGACAATAAGGAAACATTTAAGAAGTATTGATAAAGGGGAAAGAGAACTTCAGAATCATTTCCAGGATTCTGCCTTCGGTAATGGGATGATAGGTGCAGAGAGCAAAACAGGACAGGTTAATACCGGTGAAAGCATTTTTATATCTCTTAATTCATGCTTATGCTTTTATTCATAACTTGGAAAGACTTTTTTGTCCTATTTTTAATATGCAATCATGCCATAAAGCTGATTACAAGTTTCACTGTTAAAAGAATCACACGCTGGCTACCTTCTCATTCATTACTCACAATCACAGCCTGTGTTCATAAGGACAAAGGTAGAAGCCATGGCTGAGTTATCAGAGAATCTAGAGCTGCTGTCAGCAAATCAAATGGTCAGCATTCTTTTAAGGAAATCACCCGTTGGCTTTTTTTTTTAATTTTTTTTTATTAGTTTCTGCTTTATAACAAAGTGAATCAGTCATACATATACATCTGTTCCCACATCCCTTCCCTCATGCATCTCCCTCCCTCCCACCCTCCCCATCCCACCCCTCCAGGCGGTCACAAAGCACCGAGCTGATCTCCCTGTGCTCTGCGGCTGCTTCCCACTATCTATCTACCTTACGTTTGGTAGTGTATATATGTCCATGCCTCTCTTTCGCTTTGTAATGAGGTGGATAGACCTAGAGTCTGTCATACAGAGTGAAGTAAGTCAGAAAGAGAAAGACAAATACCGTATGTTAACACATATATACGGAATTAAAAAAAAAAATGTCATGAAGAACCTAGGGGTAAAACGGGAATAAAGACACAGACCTACTTGAGAATGGACTTGAGGATATGGGGAGGGGGAAGGGTAAGCGGTGACCCGTTGGCTTTTAAAGTTAGTTGTTTGCAGGTACCAAGTTCCTCAGCCAGGGTTATCAAAGTCGCTGTGAAAGAGGTGATTAAGACTGCTGGGAGCTTGGGAAACCTGGCTGAATACCATCTCATGTGGTGTCTTAGCTTGGGGAGACTTCTTTTCTTTTCTCTTCTTTTCTTTTCCCTCCTTCCCTCCCTTCTTCCCTTCTTTCCTTCTTCCCTTCCTTCCTTCCTTTCTTTCTCTCTCTCTCTCTTTTTCTTTCTTTCTTTCTTTCTTTCTTTCTTTCTTTCCTTCTTTCCCTGTCTCTCTCTTTTTCTCCCCTTCTCTCTCCCTCTTTCCCTTTCTCTCCTTTCTTTCCCTTTGTTCTTCCACCATCCCTTACTCCTACCCTCTGCCATATGCCACCTGATCTAGGTAACATTAATTTTGCTTATCTAACACTTGGCAGACATTTATCAAGCATTTATTAAGTGACTGGCAGTTTCTAGCCTTGGGCAATGCAATGAATAACACAGCCTCTGCACATAAGGAACTCACAGTCTAGAGGAGGAGACAGACTTTTAAATATATTATTACAATACTAATGCCATAAATTCTAAAGGCAGTGTTTGTACAATATACTGTGGAAGGTAAAGAGAGAAGGTACATAGTACACACGTATGTTTATTTTTTCTTGGTGATTATGTAACTTTGGGGATTGAGATAAAACAAGATGATGGAAATATCTATTTGTATCAGTCGGGGTTCTCCAGAAGGAGTTGGCTTATGTGGGTGTTGGGGCTAGGAAGTCCTAAAGGTATAGGACAGACTGGTTAGAAACTGAGGCAAGAGTTGATGTTGCAGTCTTGAGTCTGAAATCTGTAGGTCAGGCTGTCAGACTGGAAACTTAGGCAGGTTTCCTATCTTACAGTCTTGAGGCAGAATTCCTTCTTCTTTAGGAAACCCGCTTTTGTTCATAAGGCTTCCAACTAATGGTATGAGGCCCACTCACATTATCAAGGGTAATCTCCTTTACTTAAAGTCAACTGATTGTAAGTGTTAGTCACATCTATGAGAAATACCTCTATAGCAACAGCTAGGCAATTGTTTGACCAATAATGGGCACCATAGCCTAGCCAAGTTAATACATAAAATTAACTATCACACTACCTATATATGAAAATATTCCCCTATAAATTTCTATATCCCTTTCCCATTCCCTTCATATCTATGGCCACAGAGACATGAAAGTCATATAGTGAGGATGCATAGTGGGTACGTTTTGGCTCAAACATGATGAATCAAATGATAACTGTACCAAAGAACTCAATCACAAAACTATGCTATTTTATTAAACATGAACATATTTTATTAAACATATTAAACATAAAACTTTAAATATAAATCTCAGAATATAATGAGTTCTGTCTTCTCTACCTCCACTTAGAAGACAGCTAAGCCAAAAATGAGACTCTCTCTTTTGATATAACAAACTTTTGGCATAGGGGTGACTAGAAGATAAAAGCTTTTTTGTTGTTGTTGTTGTTTTTGCTCTGATGGATCAAAGCTGTATGGGACACTGCAAATGTATAAAAGTTCTAACTCCTGGATGTATCAGAGTTATTCCCTTAGGATAGCACCTTAAAACTAAACCTTACTCCTTTGGTTCTGGCTAGGATGAGGACACCAAACATCTAAGTAGTACCTCACTTAGAACCAAGAAAAAGGGGTCTCTGTCTTGGGCCCTATGTGTTAGAGGGCCACACATATCACAGACACACAGCATAAATGCTTCTGACCTGGTATCTGTCCTTTAGAACTGGCTCAATGCAATCTATAACCCTAAACAGCCACTTCATGATTAATAGGACTTAGGCCCCAGGAAAAAGTTCTCTGCATCACTTCCTACATCATCAAAGCAAAAGACAGTAGAGTTCAAATGCCAAGAAAGCATTCAGATTGAACTGCTGTGGATGTCAATTGGAGACAAACATCTTGCTTTGGATTATGGGGGAGTGGGGAGTGGATTTAAACAGTGTAAGAGAAGTGATAAACTTTCAGATTCTTTCCCTTGGAATAAATGCACAAAATCCTTGTATAACCAAGAATTGTTTCCCCAAGTAGAGGTGAACATCAATTTTCTTGCTTCTTTTCATGTTTCATTGGTGGATTTGAAAGTACATACAAATTATCATAGTATTTTCACATGGTGACTAAGATATGTTTTACATTATTAAACCATTCATATTACTCTTAAATTTGCACATGTGTAAGACTAGAGAAGACATGAATAAAACATGCTATCAATTCTTTATACTGGCAAGCAGATGGCAAGATATGAGACTTAAAGACTTTAAAAATAAAAATATCAGCTTTAATGAAATATTCTGAAATTAAAATTTGATATTTATTACATACATTTTACTTTTTTACTTTAATAGGCAATTTTGAATTTTTAAGAGAAAGGAATTTTAAAACAAAAGTAATTTTATTTTTGAGTACTTATATTACTTTTTGATAAAATATATTTGCATCTTCTGCCATTTCATTAAAATTGCATTTTATTTGAAATCCTTTGGGTTATCACTGTCAGTAATACACAAATTAGTTGAAAATCTTGATTAAAACAACATATATTTTGATAAAGGCAAGAAATATAAATTTTATGGACTACACACACAAGAGTTTATGAACTGTTTGTTTTATTACTCATATAAACATTGCCATCTCATCAACAGAAAACCCAGGTATGTACAATGAATATTAAATTTAGTGTCTTTGATATTTTGCCAACTTGAGGCATCTAAAAATCCTTGCTTTACATATACTTTTGATTTGTCATTAAGAAATTATTTTTTAAGGTAATGCAATGATAGAACATATTTTATTGAGCTTCTTAGTTTTATTTATAGCTTTTATATTTAATCATGTGGTATGTAGGCCTCCACTTGTACTCCTGCCTTGGGTCCTGCAAATGTAGGGGTGGGATCACTACTAAACAGTTGAGCCAATGTCTGGGAGAAGCCACCAGTATCCTCAAGGAACCACAACTATTCCAATAGTTGGGTGACCATCTTTAACCCTTGAACGAGGGTGGGAGCAGAGGAGATGAAATAAGCAATACCATTATTATCTCTACCTTTGTCTCTTTGTACCCAGTAAACAGACTGAATTTCTTTCATAAGAGCTGGATATCTAAAAATGTTAATTCAGGAAAATTATGTAGGTGGGCCTGAAAGAATGGAAGTAGGCTGTAAGTAAGCTATTGAAATTAGCCCTCAGAAATCATTCTACAAAAGGGGACATTTGATGTGGATCTGGAAAGATGAATAGAACTCTTCCAGGTGGATAAATTGTGTGTGGGAAGAGGTGCACTAGGAAAAGGCATAAAAAGCAGGGTGCATTTAGAATATTTCAAAATGTTCAGATGACTAAAACACTGGGTAGGAGGGAGGAAGTGAAAAGAGGACTGAAAAACTAGAACAGAAAAGGGCATTATACATCTTCCTAAGAACTTGGACTTTATCCTTTATATGGTAGGGGATTGTTAAAAGAGTTTCAAGCAGGCAAGTGACATGATTGGTTTTGCCTTTTTAAAATATCACTTTAAAACTTCGGTTTTCAAATTTTAGCATGCATGGTAATCACTTGGAGGGCTTGTTGGGACACAGATGGCTGGGCTCCACCCCCAGAGTTTCTGACTCAGTAGGACTGGGGTAGAACCCAAGAATTTGCATGTCTAACAAATTCCTATGCTATGCTGCCGATATGGGTAACCACACTGTATAAGAAGCACTGTTCAACAACAGGAGGATAGATGGTGAATCGTTCAGAGAGGTGAAACTACAGAGAGTAGATGAGATAGGGGATTGTTATAATAGATCAGGCAACAATAATGAGAATTTTATTATAGAGGCAGTGGTGAAGAGTCTCAATAAAAGAATGTTAGGAAGTAGTAACTTGGTGACTGACTGAGTTTGGACGCTGTAGATAAGAAAAACAGAGGTGTTGAGAATCTCTCTGTAGCTGGTTGATTTGGCTTTGGATGTGTGAAAGAGCCCAGGTTTGTAATCTGTGGAGAGCCAGAAAGAGAATGGATTTATATTTTAATTCTAGGTCATTGGTGTAAAGGTGCAATTTAATACAACTTCACCTAGCTTTGAGTATGCTAAACCAAAAGAGAGGGAAATGTCATCCATCTACAGAATACACTACTCCATTAGCAAACATTTGAAGTAAATATTGTTAATATCTTAATATTTTATTCATCTATTATAGTCAACATACCTTCACAACTGTAGCATCTTGAGCATGGTTAAGCATTGATCTCTTGGTAGATTGCCTTAAGTCTGTGACTTAATTTCTTTCTTACAAGATAGAGCTGTCAGAATGGGCACTTTTGTTTCATGATGCTGCTATTATGTGGTTTTTCTCTCTCTATAGTGTGTCTTTCTACTTTTTAAATATTACTTTAGGTTTAGTCACATTTAATATTATTCTCTTCCACAGGCAGAAGGAGATAGGCTCACCCTTAACATTTGGTTGGATCAGGGCAAAAGTACAAATGAAGGCTTCGGTTTCCATTTGTCAAAATATGTAAATATGCATATGTTGTAAACCAAGAAAACAAGCTCTTATATATGTTCTAGTTCTCTGCCTTCACACATGCTCACATACTTAGATTCACATAATAACAACTTTTAAAACTATGTGTAAGGTTATTGTTTTGTGCCAGTCTCAGCCTATAAATAACCAATGTTGTGGTTGGACTGGCCCTTGAGGTTCTTATTATGATTGCAGGATGCCCTTTCACAATAACCATAAGGAGACTTTGAAAAAAATAAAGGTTTATTACTTACAGGATATGGAAATTACACGGCACACCTAGGGCCACACAGTGAGGCTGTGAGTAGAAAGAAAAGGCACATGGGGTTCTGCTTGCATTTGGGAGGAGGGTGGGGGCCGAGGGTTTCACAGGTTCACTCTTTATTGGTGAATTTAAAACATAAGAGCTGGGGACTTCCCTGGTGGTGCAGTGGTTGAGAGTCCGCCTGCTGGTGCAGGGGACACGGGTTCGTGCCCTGGTCCGGGAAGATCCCACATGCCACGGAGCAGCTGGGCCCGTGAACCATGGCCGCTGAGCCTGCGCGTCTGGAGCCTATGCTCCACAGCGGGGGAGGCCACAGCGGTGAGACGCCCGCATACCGCAAAAAAACAAAAAAACAGACAAGCAAAAAGAAAACATAAGAGCTGGAATTTCAAGCACGTGAAAAGGAAAAACAAGATCTTGGTTGAAATCAACCAAGATCTCTGAAACAAAGGGGAGGCAAGCTGGCTTTTTGTCTGGTTGTGTGGCTGGTAGTGTGTTTACTTGAGATAGCTGTCTTTGAAGGGCATGCCTCTTTTCAGTGGATGCCTTGACATTTAGGGCTTATACTACACCTGTGCCTTTTCTATGATTTAAATTTGCCAGTACATCAAAGATGGATGAATTTGCTTATCATTGTTCATCCCTCTGGGATTTTGACTGATGGGCTTGTGGTGACTGCATGAATCACAAAATGTGGACAGACTTGAATCGATTCATACATGTTATACATTAATTCCACATTATTTCTACGTCATTTTAGTGAAATTACTAGATTATAATAACCAGCTTTTACATAATTTTTGTTCTATTCATGGTAATGATTTAAAGGATTGAAATATAAAATATAATTGTCCACAAGTGGGCAAAATTTAACATACTAATATCAAAATGTATACTTAAGAGAATGTAACATTAAAAAATAAGAATTATTTTTCATTTGTTTTCTAAAAGTTATTCAATATAATAACTTTTAAAAAGTACAAATTATATTAATGCAGATCAACACTTAAAATCAAAATTATCTAAATAAAAATATAAAACCAAACCCAAAACAATTAAGAAAATGATAATAGGACCATGCATATCGATATTTACCTTAATGTGAATGGATTAAATGCTCCCACCAAAAGACACAGGCTTGCTGAATGGATACAAAAACAAGACCCATATATATGCTGTCTACAAGAGACCCACTTCAGACCTATGGACACATACAGACTGAAACTGAGGGGATGGAAAAGGATATTCCATGCAAGTGGAAATCAAAAGAAAGAGTAGCAATACTCATTTCAGATAAAATAAACTTTAAAATAAAGAATGTTACAAGAGACAAGGAAGGGCACTACATAATGATCAAGGGATCAATCCAAGAAGAAGATATAAAAATTATAAATATATATGTACCCAACATAGGAGCACCTCAATACATAAGGCAACTGCTAACAGCTATAAAAGAGGAAGTCAACAGTAACACAATACTAGTGGGGGACTTTAACACCTCACTTACACCAATGGACAGATCATCCAAACAGAAAATTAATAAGGAAACACAAGCTTTAAATGACACAATGGACCAGATAGATTTAATTGATATTGATAGGACATTCCATCCCAAAACAGCAGATTACACTTTCTTCTCATGTGCGCATGGAACATTGTCGAGGATATATCACATCTTGGGTCACAAATCAAGCCTCAGTAAATTTAAGAAAATTGAAATCATATCAAGCATCTCTTCTGACCACAATGCTATGAGATTAGAAATGAATTACAGGGAAAAAAACGTAAAAAACAGAAACAAATGGAGGCTAAACAATACGTTACAAAATAACCAAGAGATCACTGAAAAAATCAAAGAGGAAATAAAAAAAACCTAGAGAAAATGACAATGAAAACACGATGATCCAAAACCTATGGGATTCAGCAAAAGCAGTTCTAAGAGGGAGGTTTATAGCTATACAAGCCCCCTCAAGAAACAAGAAAAATCTCAAATAAACAATCTAACCTTACACCTAAAGGAACTACAGAAAGAAGAACAAATAAAACCCAAAGTTAGCAGAAGGAGTGAAATCACAAAGACCAGGGCAGAAATAAATGAAATAGAAACAAAGAAAACAGTAGCAAAGATCAATAAAACTAAAAGCTGGTTCTTTGAGAAGATAAACAAAATTGATAAACCATTAGCCAGACTCATCAAGAAAAAGAGGGAGAAGACTCAAATCAATAAAATTAGAAATGAAATAGGAGAAGTTACAATAGACACTGCAGAAATACAAAGCATCCTAAGAGACTACTACAAGCAACTCTATGCCAATAAAATGGACAACCTGGAAGACATGGACAAATTCTTAGAGACATATATCCTTCCAAGACTGAACCAGGAAGAAATAGAAAATATGAACAGACCAGTCACAAGGTATGAAATTGAAACTGTGATTTAAAATCTTCCAACAAACAAAAGTCCAGGACCAGAT
Organism: Mesoplodon densirostris; assembly: GCF_025265405.1. Taxonomy (NCBI): domain Eukaryota; kingdom Metazoa; phylum Chordata; class Mammalia; order Artiodactyla; family Ziphiidae; genus Mesoplodon; species Mesoplodon densirostris. The sequence goes on from NC_082661.1 coordinate 182,127,311, forward strand.
GGCTTCACAGGTGAATTCTGTCAAACATTTAGAGAAGAGCTAACACCCGTCCTTCTCAAACTCTTCCAAAAAATTGCAGAGGAAGGAACACTCCCAAACTCATTCTATGAGATCACCATCACCCTGATACCAAAAACCAGACAAAGATACTACAAAAAAAAAAAAAAAAGAAAATTACAGACCAATATCACTGATGAATATAGATGCAAAAACCCTTAACAAAATACTAGCAAACAGAATCCAACAACACATTAAAGAGATCATACACCATGATCAAGTGGGGTTTATCCCAGGGATGCAAGGATTCTTCATTATACACAAGTCAATAAATGTGATAAACCATATTAACAAACTGAAGAATAAAAACCATATGATCATCTCAATAGATGCAGAAACAGCTTTTGACAAAACACCCATTTATGATAAAAGCTCTCCAGTAAGAGGGCATAGAGGGGAACTACCTCAACATAATAAAGGCCATATATGACAAACCCACAGCAAACATCATTCTCAATGGTGAAAAACTGAAAGCATTTCCTCTAACATCAGGAACAAGATAAGGATGTCCACTCTCACCGCTATTATTCAACATAGTTTTGGAAGTCCTAGCCACGGCAATCAGAGAAGAGAAAGAAATAAAATGAATACGATTTGGAAAAGAAGAAGTAAAGCTGTCACTGTTTGCAGATGACATGATACTATACATGGAGAATCCTAAAGATGCCACCAGCAAACTACTAGAGCTGATCAATGAATTTGGTAAAATTGCAGGATACAAAATTAATGCAGAGAAATCTCTTGCATTCCTATACACGAATGATGAAAAATCTGAAAGAGAAATTAAGTAAACACATCCATTTACCATTGCAACATAAATAATAAAATACCTAGGAATAAACCTACCTAGGGAGACAAAAGACCTGTATGCAGAAAACTGTAAGACACTGATGAAAGAAATTAAAGATGATACCCACAGATGGAGCGATAAACCATGTTCTTGGTTTGGAAGAATCAATATAGTGAAAATGACTATACTACCCAAAGCAATCTACAGATTCAATGCAATCCCTATCAAATTAACAATGGCATTTTTAACAGAACTAAAACAAAATATCTTAAAATTTGTATGGAGACACAAAAGACCCTGAATGGCGAAAGCAGTCTTGAGGGAAAAAATGGAGCTGGAGAAGTCAGACTCCCTGACTTCAGATTATACTACAAAGCTACAGTAATCAAGACAATATGGTACTGGCACAAAAACAGAAATATAGTTCAATGGAACAAGATAGAAAGCCTGGAGATAAACCCACATACCTATGGTCAACTATTCTATGACAAAGGAGGCAGTGATAGACAAAGGAGGCAGTGATTTACAATGGAAAAAAGTCTCTTCAATAAGTGGTTCTGGGAAAACTGGACAGCTACATGTAAAAGAATAAAATTAGAACACTCCCTAACACCATACACAAAAATAAATGCAAAATGGATTAGAGACCTAAATATAAGACCTGACACTATAAAACTCTTAGACAGAGACGTAGGAAGAGCACTCTTTGACATAAATCACAGCAAGATTTTTTTTGATCCACCTCCTAGAGTAATGGAAATAAAAACAAAAATAAACAAATGGAACCTAATGAAACTTTAAAGCTTTTGCACAGCAAAGGAAACCATAAACAAAAAGAAAAGACAACCCTCACAATGGGAGAAAATATTTGCAAACAAATCAATGGACAAAGGATTAATCTCCAAAATATATAAACAGCTCATGCAGCTCAGTATTAAAAAACAAACACCCAATCCAAAAATGGGCGGAAGACCTAAATGGACTTTTCTCCAAAGAAGACATACAGATGACCAAGAAGCACATGAAAATCTGCTCAATATCACTAATTATTAGAGAAATGCAAATCAAAACTACAATGAGGTATTACCTCACACCAGAAAGAATGGGCATCATTAGAAAATCTATAAACAACAAATGCTGGAGTGGGTGTGGAGTAAAGGGAACCCTCTTGCACTGTTGGTGGGAATGTAAATTGATACAGCCACTATGGAGAACAGTATGAAGGTTACTTAAAAAAGTAAATACAGAATTACCATATGACCCAGCAATCCCACTACTGAGGCTATATGCAGAGAAAACCACAATTCAAAAAGACACATGCACCCCAGTGTTCATTGTAGCACTCTTTACAATAGCCAGGTCATGGAAGCAACCTAAATGCCCATCGACAGATGAATGGTTAAAGAAGATGTGGCACATACATACAATGGAATATTACTCAGCCATAAAAAGGAATGAAAATGGGTAATTTGTAGAGTCGTGGATGGATCTAGAGACTGTCATACAGAGTGAAGTAAGTCAGAAAGAGAAAAATAAATATTGTGTATTAACACATATATGTGGAACCTAGAAAAATGGTACAGATGAACTGGTTTGCAGGGCAGAAATTGAGACACAGATGTAGAGAACAAACATATGGACACCAAGGGGGGAAAGCCGCTGGGGGGTCGTGGTGGTGGTGTGGTGAATTGGGCGATTGGGTTTGACATGTATACACTGATGTGTATAAAATTGATGACTAATAAGAACCTGCTGTATAAAAAAATAAATTAAAAAAGGGACAATTAAAAAAATTATCTAAATAAAAATGTTTTATCTAAATCATTTAATATTTTTATATTTTATAGTGCTTAGTATCCATTTAATTGTTACATAAAAATTTGATGTCTTTATAAACCTCATGAATGATATGTCTAGATCTAAATACTTACATGTTTCAGAGTAATAGGAATTAATATTGCAGAATATTGCTGAGTCAACACTTGGAACCATTGTGACTACTGTAGGAACCTATGAAGCAAAGAATTAGAACAAGAAGAGCATAAAGAATATGGATACTCTGTACACCTGGGAAACAGTACTGAACACAAGAATATATTGCATTCTTCTGAGATGATGACTTGACAAGGTCATTAATTTATCTTTTGTCTTCCCTAAGCACTTCCATTGCTCATGTTCTCTCCACACTAGGAAGCAGTGTCCTTCTCAACCTAGACAGACACTTCGTGTCATTTAGGCACACTCTGTTGTCTCTTTTTCTTTAAGATATTAAGGAAATGGGCAACACATGTTGAAAAACATTTCTCTGATGCTTCAATGTTGTTAGTGAGGGAAGCCAACACTAAGCACACAGGAGTGCTGTTCATGATAGCAGGGTGTGAAAGGCAGAGCATACTGTAGTGGCTCTAAATGTCAAGTACCAATATTGGTATTTTAGATACTTTAAAAGAGAAAAATAATAAATTATAACTTTCTTTTTCTCACCACCCTCCATTTGACCCTCTCCCTCTCCAAAATGTTTGATCTCTTAGAAATATCTGTTATTTGGTGGAACAGGTGCTCTCAGTAGGCATTCAAATTAAAGAAATTAAATAAAGGATAAATTCCTTACACAGTTAATGTATTGTGTACAAGCACACAGTTAAATAAAGGCCCCAAGGAGGTGGGGCTGGGAGGAGGGAAGAAAGTTAGAGACATTAGCCTGAAAGGGAAGAGTGTAGTAAGGGGAGACCTTAACTGGATATCTAAGGGGACTGTGATAGGGGAAGAAGGGAAAGGACCACGGGAGTGGATAGAGATGGAGAGGAAGGAGGAGAAAGTAAATAGGAGAAAGATAAATGGAGAGGGATGTGGGGGAAAAATGGTAATTAGGAATTTGTGATGTATATTTAAGAAATAGCATGGAATCCAGTGTCACAAGAAAGGAGTGAATGAAGAGAGAGTAATAGGAGTTGAGGGCACAGAGGTATCAGGGGGACAGAGAAAACAGGACCCAGTAAGAGTGCTGAGTACCCTGAATGGTATGGGATGTCACTGATGGATTTGGTTGAGAGGAGTAACCAGGTTTTTAATGATGCTTCGGAGACCGGGAGATAGAATACTGGTGGATAAAGATGGAACCAGGAAGACTCCGGGTTGCCATGAGTCTGGAGTCCAGACAGCAGTGAGACTGAGACTCTGTGGTGGGCCTGGAAGATTGCAGCACAGTTCTGTGATGGGGTACAATGACAGCGTTGCCAGGGCACAATCCATTAGCAGAGGACTGACAACCCACTCTGTAAACTGAGCTTACAACTCAGGATGATGTTTTCACTAATTTCTTTAATTAAGATCTTTAATACTCATAGTGAAGACATAAACCAAACAACCAGAAGCCCTGCCAGGAGCCTAACTTGAAAACATAGAGTACTAGTCTGCTTAATATTGCCAAATGAGAGAGATTCTCTGGTTTGAGTTACTTTTGGAACCAAAATCCAAAAGGAAAAATGTCACTAGTGATTAAGAAGAAAGATGGAAGGTGAGGCAGTTGTGGGAACCACAGTGAGTTTCTTGCTGGTTAATGTTGATAGAGACATAAATAATTTTTTAAAAATTGGATCTCATTTCTGTCTAAGCAGGAGGGAAAATAAGATGTGGGTGGGCAAGGGGGAGAGAGGGGCACGGATCACATCACCCTGCTAGCTTTGTGGTTTTCAGGCCTGCTGTGTGGAGCTAGAGTTCTGTTGTCTTGAGGTTTTTGGAAGGAGGATGGTGAAGTATATGGAGGACTCCTTAGTTAAGATATGAGTGTACTAATAAAAGTTTACCTACAGTTTCCTATCTGAGCATCCAGCTTTTCCCAGTGCCTCCAGGGAGATGGCCTGGATTTTAAAAGAAAGTAAAGAAATAGGAAGAAACAAGTATATGGATAATCTTATGCTTTCCACAGTTGTTATTATCATATAGACACATTCTAAAAGTATTTGCTTTTTCTCTTTCTGACTTACTTCACTCTGTATGACAGACTCTGGGTCCATCCACCTCACTACAAATAACTCAATTTCGTTTCTTTTATGGCTGAGTAATAGTCCATTGTATATATGTGTCACATCTTCTTTATCCATTCATCTGTCGATGGACATTTAGGTTGCTTCCATGTCCTGGCTATTGTAAATAGAGCTGCAGTGAACATTGTGGTACATGACTCTTTTTGAATTATGGTTTTCTCAGGGTATGTGCCCAGTAGTGGGATTGCTGGGTCGTATAGTAGTTCTATTTTTAGTTTTTTAAGGAACCTCCATACTGTTCTCCATAGTGGCTTATCAATTTACATGGGTAAGCTGGGATGAAGTGAGAGAGTGGCATGGACTTACATATACTACCAAATGCAAAATAGGTAGCTAGTTGGAAACAGCTGCATAGCACAGGGAAATCAGCTCAGGGCTTTGTGACCACCTAGAGGGGTGGGATAGGGAGGGAGGGAGATGCAAGAGGGAAGAGATATGGAGACACATGTATATGTATAACTGATTCATTTTGTTATAAAGCAGAAATTAACACACCATTGTAAAGCAATTATACTCCAATAAAGATGTTTAAAAAAAGTATTTGCTTATCTGTGGCGCAGTCTAGCATAGGAAGCTGAATGTGAGATGTCTTTTCTATTTGTATCAGAGAAAATGGAAAATAAAGTCGTTCAGCATGAAAATGTGTTGCTCAATTTTAAGCAAGGTTTTCATTATGCTACTTCAGAGCTCTGAAGGAAAAGAATACACTGTAGTGTGTCATAGCATTTGTAGGCAAAGGAGAGCTGACAATGTATTCAAATGGGTTTTGCCATGGTATGGGGGTTGTGTGTGTTTGAGTGTGTGTATGTGTGTGTGTGTGTGTCTGTGCGTGTGTGTGTGTGAGAGAGAGAGAGAGAGGGAGGGAGAGGGAGAGAGATTTTGATTATTTGCTTTGACAAGTATTAACTCTACGTTTTCATATCTGGAAAAAAATCGCTAGTAACAACTTTCAGATAAAGTTGACACTTTTTTTTTTTTTTTGCTGTACGCGGGCCTCTCACTGTTGTGGCCTCTCCCGTTGCGGAGCACAGGCTCCGGACGCGCAGGCTCCGCGGCCATGGCTCATGGGCCCAGCCGCTCCGCGGCATGTGGGATCTTCCTGGACCGGGGCACGAACCCATGTCCCCTGCATCGGCAGGCGGACTCTCAACCACTGCGCCACCAGGGAAGCCCAAGTTGACACTTTTAAAACTGAGAATGGATACCTTCTTGAACAATATTCTTAATATGCAGGTCAAATGTTTACCGATTCATTTACGTCCTTCATCATTTCTCGTCGAGAATTAGAAAATCTTGTGCTCTAAACCTCCTAAGGGAAATCACTGATATAATTTTTAAGTTAATATGTTTTTGGACATTCCCTGAATTAATTGTGAATCTCACTTTGTAAATATTACATGTTTACTGCTTCCCATTTGCGCATCTTCAGAGAATTCTCCACCATCCTTCCCTTTCTAAGATTTGTGGCTAATAAGTAGCAAGTTAGAGGATATAAACAATTATGTTGGCTTTATTTCAGCTGCGCCAGTACTGTACCCTAACAAGAAGGCATGAGGGAAATTTATTTTTGGTGTAAGGGAGGTTTTGACCTAGCGAAGCTGAGTGAGCCCAGAAAAGATGGCTGAGTGCGGGGTTGGTGGGGGACAGTCACAAAGAGGGAAAGCCATCAGACAAGCATTCTACAGAGTAAAATATGAGCAAAGGAAGAACTGTAGAAAGAAAGGTCCACCACATAATTCTAAATTGTGTTAAACAGGAAAAGCAATGCAAAGAACAGGGAAGACAAAAGCAGATTGAATGACGAAAGATGTGAATGACAGACACTAAGGATAATGTGTTATTAGAAGGGTCAAGTGCTTAGACCTACACACTTCTTGAATTGCAGGGTATATATCTTATTTATATTGTTTCAATTCTTTCTGATGTTTCTGAAGCTGAAGGTTAGGAGGTATTTGTGTTCTTTATCTTACTAAAATTTCTTGAAGAGACTAATTGTGTATTCCAAGTTCCATATTACTTGACCATACAAAGAATGTATAGTTCTCACAAATAAACCACTTTGAGGTTTTGTGTCAATTGGTAGAACACAGTACAATTTTCCTCCACTACAAATATCTTTGAGAGTGGGTTTCTACATTATCTACTTCAGGTAGCTAACCCTGAATCCATTTATCTACAACTAGAAGAAAAAAATGCATTTCAACATGAACTGTTAATACTTTTTTTAAAAGGTTCTTTGACAGAGCACAATAAGATTAACAGTATATTAAAAGATATTCTGCAGGTAGAAAATGGTAAGTGTTTGAAGAAGTAACATCATTTGCAACATACCTGATGCAAAGAGAATTCCAAAACTAGTAATTGGTGCAAATGCATAACAAAGTTTTAAGATTTGTTTCAACCTTGAACTGCAAGTAACTCAAATGGTTATTTTGTTCTTACCTCAAATTATATTTCATTATATTTTGAACATATATTTCAAATATACACTTTTAAATTGTATATTCAAAACATATATTTTGAATATGTGTTCAGAATATTTATGGAATTACCACAGAGATAACTTCAGGAAAAAAAAACAGTTATTAAAGAATTTGCATTTCATTATGAATACTTTGGGAGCTACATGTAAATGTTTAAAAAACTCAGTTTACCTTATTGTTGAAGGGTTTTTTTTTTCTTTTTTATTTACACAGAGTTTTTTATTGGGTTGGCCAAACAGTTCATTCGGGTTTTTCCGTAACATCTTATAGAAAAACCCGAACGAACTGTTTTGCTAACCCAATATATCCTAAACAATCTATGCCATTCCACCATTCTGTCAGCAGAGCATGCCATTAATGATGGATAAAAGTTATGAAACCAAAGTCTTTATCAGTTAGAAAAATATTTCTTCAAAAGAGGAAAGCTGAACCAGCTTTTGGGATAAACCAGGGTCTTGACTTGTTTTCTCGTTCACCATTGCAAATAGTTTTAAATAGTTTAAATCAGTGTCAATCATGTAACTGCCCTTGTAGAAAAGTAAGAAAGGCTTTGAAGAAGTGGTTCTGTTCTGACCTTGAAAAGGTATGCAGAAAAAGAAGTGGAATGTGAAGATACTCTTATAGACTGGATCTGCCAGTGACTGCTCTTGACCCAAACAAATCTTTTAATGTTTCCAGATCTCAATTCTCATATTTTTAAATGAGAGTATTTGACCAGATGGTTTCTAAGAACCTTTCTAATTCCAACATTCTGTTGCCACAGTTGATCTTAATCTCAGAGGATGGACATGTGGACTTTATTTTTATAACTTTTATTGAAGAAGAGAGCAGCATATTGTGTTATTAGGTTTCTTCTTAATTTCTAATAGTTGGCATTTCAAATATCATAATTGTATTTTTCTTCCTCACTAGAATAGTGAAATTTTAAGTGTTAGGTATTCTGATTTGGTTCCTAAAGAAAACATCGGTGAGACTTTTAATCGACCATGGTTGTTGATACATTTTCAAACCTCTTAATTTATAGGAAACCATATTTTACCAGCCTGGGAAACCTTCAAGAGTAGGCATTGAAGTGACTGTGCGATGCCCATGTGTAAGAACATATACATATGCTAATTGATCAAATTCAGTTCTTGCTTATAATAACCAACAACTTCAGTAAAATCCACACTTTTGTAGCAATATAAGCAAGTGGAGAAGTAATGAAAAAACTAATATTTGTTCACATAAGGGTAGTCATAAACTCAGATATTCAAAAACTTAACTTTTTCCTTCTATATAGTGTTCATTTTGAAACTGAATGGCAAACATTAAACCTCAGCCATTTTTGGATTCTCTCAGCTTTTCCCCACTGTTCCAGTTAATTTCTGGGAGTTTCCATAGTGCTAAGGGATGAGGACTTCTGATCTCCTATTTTATCTGGCATTTGCTGAAACTCATTATCTTGTCTGGTTCTTAACCCATGCAGATTGCTGCTGGGTCAACACTTGCTCCTGTCCTCAGAGACTACATCAGCTATGTCAAGGCTCCTTTTGGCAGATGGGAATCATGTTTCTGTGCCACAGTGCGGCACAGGAACTTCTGTGGATGGCTGTAGATCCATCTGAGGAGACACAGAACCTAAGCCATGCTACCCTGAGGTCTTGTTAGTCCCCTATATTATTTCTCAAGTCTATATAAGGTCTCTGCTACTGTTGTTTAAACCAGCGGTCCCCAAACTTTTTCACATCAGGGACCGGTTTTATGGAAGACAGTTTTTCCACGGACTGGGGGTGGGGTGTATGGCAGAAATGTGAGCGATGGGGAGCGGCAGGTGAAGCTTCACCAGCTTGCGGCTGCTCACCTCCTGCTGTGCCACTGGTTCCTAAAAGGCCGCAGACTGTTTTGGGACCTCTGGTTTATACTTTAAGGTTTGACCTGGAGGAAATGGGACCTGTGAGAGCACATACGTCAGATCCTTCCTGATCTCCACAGGGCCTAGACTTTTTGACACTTAAATGTGATTACTTTGTACTTTATATCACTTCCCTGAGGTGATAAATATAGAATCAAATTAAGTGGAGTTGGGGAAGAGAAAATATCAGAGGTGGAAAAAGGAAAAGAAAAAACAAGACCATGTTGGTTAATATTTCCAAATATTATACCACCAAATAGTAACTCTCTATATGAATAGAATTCATTTTCATGGAAGTGGTGAATTCCCTTATTAAGGAAGCAAAGCCTGGCACTAGTCAGGGAAACGTTAAGAGAGATTTCTGTTTTGCTTGCGTGGTTAGACAAGATAAACTTTTAGATGCCTTCTGGCTCAAAACTCAGTGACATTAAGTAAAAATATTATTTAAGAGAATTTTATCTTTTCTGGAAACTCCTGACAGCTCTCTGGCCTCTTGTTATGAACTAAACTGTGTACTCTTCTAAATTCATATGTTGAAGCCCCAATCTCTAGTAAATCAGGAGGTATTTTCATATAAAGCCTTCAAAGAGGTGATTAAGTTAAAATGAAGCTGTTAGAGTGGGCTCTAATTCAATATGAGTGGTGTCCTTGTAAGAATGGGAAATTTGAACACACAGGGAGAATACCAGGAATGTGTGCACACAGAAGAAAACTCATGTGAGGACAGAGTGAGAAGGCAGCCCTCTGTAGCCAAGGAGAGAAGAATCAGAAGAAACCAAACCTGACACCTTGGTCTTAGATTTCTAGCTCCCACAACTGAGAAAATAAATTTCTTTTGTTTAAGCCACTTAGTCTATGGTATTTTATTATGCAGCCCTAGTAAAGTAAGACACTTCTGTATAATGGTCACATCAGTATAGTTCTCAGTTTTAGGCCTTATATACCATGGCCTCCAGAATAGGGTCTTTCTAGAGTTAATGTTCAATAATACTGAGTATGTTTTCCAGTTAGTGGCATTATCATTTCCAATATATGTTTGGGATTTTACTATTTCTATAAAACTTATTTCTACCTTTTACAGTTCTTCAGAAAACAGAAACCTGCCAAGACCCTAGGTTGTGTGACTTTGACATTATAACAACTGGAAAATTAATTGAAATTCTCTACCAATTAAAACTGAAAAAACCAGAATGCTTTGCCTTACGTAGGTCTAAAATGATAACATTTACAGAAGGTGTAACTACATTTCAGTCCTGCTGGCTACAGACATTTTTCCAAGTAGGTACAATATGAAGACTTAGAGAGTACTGTCTGTAGTGATTGTCTACATCCACAGTAGTTAACACCAACTGACACATGGAATATATTTTTGAAATAGGTAGCTCACTCTTGTACATCTTATCCCTTCTTTGTCATCAGTGTACTTTCCCCGAAAGTGTTTGATCTTTTGAATTAGTTTCTTTTCTACTAAAGGAAATTTTTCTATTAGAGTCTCTAATCCAAGGATGTAATATTAGGAATGCTTGGCACTCACAGTGGGCTCGAATCAATGGGAGAGACATGAATGACTATCTACAACTAAGATTAACAGCCACAGAATAAATTCACAAATCTTTATTTAATATCTACCATACCAGATACTATATGTGATACACAGAAAGTGAGAGAGGGCCCTGACCTCATGGAGCTTAAGATCTGGTTGGAAAGAGAAGATAAAAGCATTAAAATGCAATTATTACATAAGACTGCAAATATGGACATAACCCAAAGTGCACCGTGCCCATCCTTGTTTAGACTCACATTCTGTAGCTCCCCTTTCTCCATACTTCGTATATAAGGTGGATGTAGACTTAATGAATATGAATCCAACCTTATTGTACATTAATAAAATGATCAAATAGTGAGTTCTACCTGAAGTTTGGTTTCCTGATATGAACAATACCTCTGTAATGTTCTTATCTTGGAACTTTGAATAAGGGATTTTTAAAGAATAGTTCATTCTTTATTTAAACAGGCAATATTAAGTGCTTAAATTTGACATATATGATTATTTATTCTCATTTATTTTAAACATTCTCTTCTGTATTTTTAGCATTGATATTTTCTTTTATCATATTGCTATGTGTCTCTTGTTTCTTTACTACTTCTGTCAACTGTATGCATTATAGTCTTGTACAGTATCTCTTTCCTCCTAGTGTTTGTTTTGCTTTGTTTTTAATCTCAAGCCTTGGTTCTCCCTGCTGCAAATTTCATACTTGATTCTACTGAACCACTCTGTCATTACTGTGGCTTCAAATCATTTTCTCCTTTTTGTGTAGGCATCTACAGACAAACTGAACCTTTTCTTCTATTTATGCTTTGGTGAGCTCCCACTTTTCATATGGACTCTGCATAGTGGGAAGTTCTATTTATTTATGTGTTCATCATAATTCATTATTGTCTTTTAGAGAAAAAGATTATCCTTTCTACTAGTGCTACCATGAAGACAATACTCCTGAGAAGCAAGTTGCCTTTTCCCTTAGTATTTTCATCATTTTAAAAGTCAGATTGTTGACCATTCTCTCATAATTAATAGAGGCAGCAGTGGTTTCTGTGTTTTTCCCTTTTAACCCACTGCTTCTCAGTGTGTTTATGAGCACAGACAATAATATGGTCAGAAAAGAGAGAAATCTATGTCTTTGAAGACAGAAAATCTTCATCCAGAAACTGGGCTAAAAATTGGTCTTGCAGGGCTTTCATAGAGAGAGAGGTGGGATCACGTGGTCCAAACAGAAAATATAAGCTATCTTCTGAGGACATTGAGAGGATTAACTGCATGAAAGCGAGTGTTTTAGAGACAATGTCAGTATTTGTTAAAGGGAGAAAATAAGAAGGAATGGAAGAAGGATGGGGTGGGGAGAGAGAGAGTAAAAGTGAGAAAACAAGAAAAGACAACTAGCAGCTCTATTTACAATAGCCAGGACATGGAAGCAACCAAAGTGTCCATCAACAGATGAATGGATAAAGAAGATGTGGCACATATATACAATGGAATATAACTCAGCCATAAAAAGGAATGATACTGAGTTATTTGTAGTGAGGTGGATGGACCTAGAGACTGTCATACAGAGTTAAGTAAGTCAGAAAGAGAAAAACAAATCCCATATGCTAACACATATATATGGAATCTAAAAAAAAAAAAAAAGGAAAAAATAATGGTCATGAAGAACCTAGGGGCAAGATGGGAATAAAGATGCAGACCTACTAGAGAATGGATTTGAGGATATGGGGAGGGGGAAGGGTAAGCTGGGACCAAGTGAGAGAGTGGCATGGACATATATACACTACCAAACGTAAAATAGATAGCTAGTGGGAAGCAGTTGCATAGCACAGGGAGATCAGCTCGGTGCTTTGTGACCACGTAGAGGGGTGGGAGGGAGAGAGGTGCAAGAGGGAAAAGATATGAGGACATATGTATATGTATAGCTGATTCCCTTTGTTATAAAGCAGAAACTAACACACCATTGTTGAGCAATTATACTCCAATAAAGATGTTAAAAAAAAAAAAAGAAAAGAAGAGACAACTAGTTTAGAACCTGAATAAAGACTGAAGAGTTTGGTTTCTGCTTTTTGGCAGTGGGGAACCATGGAATGAGCACTGATGATATGCATTTTACTATTCTAGGCAATGAAGTGGTTTACCATAATAGTTTAAGATGTCACAACATGAGCCACTGTCATACACTGATAACAGAGAGAGCACAATACACTAAATAAAGGTTGAACTGAGGAGATGTATTTTATATAAAAGGGTGTCAAAGATGGCTCATGGATTGATAATATTTGTGTCCAGGAGGATTGTGTTGCTTACGATTGAGAGGGATGCCCATTTTATAGAGAAGAATGAGGTATTTTGTTTCAAACAGGAGGTAGAAAGACCTAGTTGGCCTAGAAATAAAGAGATGATGGTTAGGATAAAAACCATTGTAACCGTGTGTGCTATTTAGTTATACCAGTACGGTTAAAAAAAGAGCAAAGAAGAACATTATGAAAAAATAGAGCAAGAGAAGCATATTTTCTTCCAAATATGATGAAGTAATAAAGAAATCTAAAATTATATTTGGAGATTTCAACACCTCACTCTCAATAAATTATGGAACATATGGACCAAAAAAATCAGTAAACATTTAGATGACTTGATTGACACTATCATCCTACTTAATCCATATAACTTTTATAGAACTGTCCATTCAAACCAGCAGAATATAAATTATTTTCAAGGGTACACAGAATATTTACTAAGATAGGCCATACTTGAGGCCATAAAACAAGTCTCAATAAATTTAAAAGGATTTGTGTCATATATTTTCTTTTCTTGTTAATTTGATTTTTATTTTGTATTGGACTATAGTTGATTTACAATGTTGTGTTAGTTTCAGGTGTATAGCAAAGTGACTCAGTCATACATATACATATATCCATTATTTTTAAGATTCTTTTTCCATATAGGCTATTATAGAATACTGAGTACAATTCCCTGTCCTTGCTGATTATCTTTTTTTATATACAGTAGTGTGTATATGTTAATCCCAAACTCCTAATTTATCCATCCCCCAGCCTTTCCCCTTTGGTCACCATAAGTTTGTTTTCAAAGTCTGAGAGTCTGTTTCTGTTTTGTAAATAAGTTCATTTGTACCATTTTTTTAGTTTCCACACATAAGTGATATCATGTGACATTTGTCTTTGTGTGATTTACTTCACTTAGTATGATAATCTCTAGGTCCATCCATGTTGCTGCAAATGGCATTATTTCATTCATTTTTTATGTTTGAGTAATATTCTGTTGTATATATATACCATATCTTCTTGTCAGTGGACATTTAGGTTGCTTCCATGTCTTGACTATTGTAAATAGTGCTGCAATGAACATTGGGATGCATGTATTTTTTTGAATTATGTTTTTCTCTGCATATATGCCCAGGAGTGGGATTGCTGGATAATATGGTAGTTCTATTTTTGTTTTTAAAGGAACCTCCATACTGTTCTCCATAGTGGCTGTACCAATTTACATTCCCACCAACAGTGTAAGAGGATTCCCTTTTCTCCACACCCTCTCCACCATTTATTGTTTGTAGACTTTTTTTGATGGCCATTCTGACTGGTGTGAGGTGATACCTCACTGTAGTTTTGATTTGCATTTCTCTAATACTTAGTGATGTTGAGCATTTTTCATGTGCTTTTTGGCCATCTGTATGTCTTCTTTGGAGAAGTGTCTATTTAAGTCTTCTGCCCATTTTTTGGTTGGGTTGTTTGTTTGTTTGGTGTTGGGCTGCATGAGCTCTCTGTATATTTTGGAGATTAATTCCTTGTTGGTCTCTTTGTTTGCAAATCTTTTCTCCCACTCTGTGTGTTGCCTTTAGTATTGTTTATGGTTTCCTTTGCTGTGCAAAACTTTTTAAGTTTAATTAGTTCCCATTTGTTTATTTTGTTTTTATTTTCATTACTCTAGGATGTGGATCCAAAAATATATTGCTGCAATTTATGTCAGAGTGTTCTGCCTATGTTTTCCACTAAGAGTTTTATGGTATCCAGTCTTATATTTATGTCTTTAGTCCGTTTTGAGTTTATTTTTGTGAATAGTGTTTGAGAACTTTCTAGTTTCTTTCTTTTACATGTATCTGTCCAGTTTCCCAGCATCACTTATTGAAGAGACTCTCTTTTCTCCATTGTATATTCTTGCCTCCTTTATTGTAGATTAATTGACCATAAGTGCATGGGTTTATTTATGGGCTTTCTATCCTGTTCCATTGATCTGTATTTCTGTTTTTGTGCCACATTTTTTGATTACTGTAACTTTGTAGTATAGTCTGAAGTTGGAGAGCTTGATTCCTCCAGTTCCATTTTTCTTTCTCAGGATTGCTTTGGCTATTGAGGTCTTATGTGTTTCCATACAAATTTTAAAATTTTTTGTTCTAGTTCTGTGAAAAATACCATTGGTAATTTAATAGGGATTGCATTACATCTGTAGATTGCCTGGGTAGTACAGTCATGTTGACAATATTGATTCTTCCAATCCAAGAACATGGTGTATCTTTCCATCTGTTTGTGCCCTCTTTTATTTCTTTCATCAGCATATTATAGTTTTCAGAGTACAAGTCTTTTGCATCCTTAGGTGTGTTTATTTCTAGATGTTTTATTCTTTTTGAGGTGATGGTAAATTGGATTGTTTCCTTATTTTCTCTTTCTGCTCTTTAGAATCAAAGTAAAAATCAATAACAGAAAATTCTCTAAACAGTCACTAAATATTTGAAAACTAAATAACACACTCTTAAATAACCTATGAGCTGAAGAACAAAGCAAAAAGAAGAATTATAGCATATTTGGTAGTGGGTGAAAATGAAAACTTATCAAGTTTCAAGGAAAACTTAGAGGGACATTTGTCGCCCTATATTAGAACAGTAGAAAGTTCTCAAATAAACGACCTCATCTTTAACCTTAAGAAATGAGAAAAGAAAGAGAAAATTAAACTCAAAGTAACCAGTAGAAAGAAAATAATATATATCAGAGTGGAAATCTATGAAATAGAAAACAGGAAAACAATAAAGAAAATCAGTGAAACCAAGGACTGTTTCTTTGAGAAAATCAATAAAATTGATTAACATTTATCCAGACTTAGCAGGACAAAAAGAGTGAGGGGTGAGGGGGAGCAGGGGAGGGGAGCGGAGGGAAGCAAAGCAAAGATAAGTGAACAGAGCAAAGAGGAGCACAGAGAAGAGAAGAGAAGAGGAGAGATGATAGACTTGTCAGGACAGAGAAAGGGAAAGGGAGAGAGGAGGAAGAGGGAGAGAAAGAGAGAGAATGCAAATTACCAATATCAGAAATGAGGGACTGCACTACAGATTCTACAGGTAGTAAGAGTATAATAAGGTAATATTATGAACAACTTTTATTTTTTTTACAACTTTATTGTAGTATAATTGTTTTACAATGTTCTATTCGTTTCTGCTGTACAACAAAGTGAATCAGCTATATGTATACATATATCCCCATATCCCCTCCCTTTTGAGCATCCCTCCCAACCTCCCTATCCCACCCCTCTAGGTCATCACAAAGCATCGAGCTGATCTCCCTGTGCTATGCAGCAGCTTCCCACTAGCCACCCATTTTACATTTGGTAGTGTATACATGTCAGTGCTACTGTGTCACTTCATCCCAGCTTCCTCTCCCTGCCGTGTCCTCAAGTCCACTCTCTACGTCTGTGTCCTTACTCCTGCCCCATCACTAGGTTCATCAGTACCAGTTTTTTTAGATTCCATATGTATGCGGTAGCATATGATATTTGTTTTTCTCTTTCTGACTTATTTCACTCTGTATGACAGACTCTAGCTCCATCCACCTCACCACACATAACTCAAATTCATTCCTTTTTATGGTGAGTAATATTCCATTGTGTATATGTGCCACATCTTCCTTATCCATTCATCTGTCATTGGACACTTAGGTTGCTTCCATGTCCTGGCTATTGTAAATAATGCTGCATTGAACATTGTGGTACATGACTCTTTTTGAATTATGGTTTTCTCAGGGTATATGCCCAGTAGTGGGATTGCTAGGTCATATGGTAGTTCTGTTTTTAGTTTTTTAAGGAGAATAAATGGACAAAGTTCTTGAAAGACACAAACTATTAAAGGTCATTCAAGAAGAAATAGATAATTGAATAGTGTTATATCTATTAAATAAATTGATTTTGTAGTTTAAAACCTTCCCATAATGAAAATTCCAGGTCCAGATGGCTTTGCTGGTGAATTCTATCAAAGAAAAAAGAAAAAAATACTACCAGCATTATACAAACTCTTCTAGAAAATTAAAGAAGAGGAATACTTCCCAACTCATTGGCTAAGGCTAGTATTACCCTCATACTAAAACCAAAGACAATACAAGGAAGATAGGAAGGAAGGAAGGGAGGGAGGGAGGGAGGGACCAATATATCTTATGAAAATAAATGTTTATTTTTCCAAATATAGGGAAATCAAATCCAACAATGTTGGATCATGACAACATGCAATTTATTCCAGGAATACAAAGGGGATTAACATTAAAAACATCAATGTAAGTTCACCATATAACAAAGTAAAAAACAGAAAAAAACATGAGATCATCTCAGTAGACAAAAAATATAATCAAATTCAACATCCGTCCTTGAGAAAAAACTACCAGGAAACTAGGAATCGAAAGAAACTTCTTCAAATTGATAAGAGCATCTATGTGAAGCCTACAGCAAACATCTTTAATGCTGAAAGATCAATCTGTAGAGTTAATTCAATTCCAACCAAAATCCCAGCAAGTATTTTTGTAGCAATTGAAAAACTGCTGCTAAGATTCATATTGAAATGCAAAGTATTGATACTAATGAAAACATCTTTGAAAAGGAAGGACAGAACTGGAGGATTAAGAATACATGATTTCACGATTTATTATAAAGCTTCAGTAATCAAGACAGTACAGTGTTAAAGGAAAGTTAGAAAAATAGATCAACAGAAGAGACTAGAGTACAGAAATATATCTATATGTATGTGGACAACAAGACTGCAAATGCAATTCAGTGGATAAAGGAAAATCATGTCAACAAATAGTGCTGGAAGAATTGGTTGTCTCTGTATAAATAATGAACTTTATGTATAAAATTGTACAGTTTAAATATAAGCAGTTTATTTTATGCCAAATATACGTCAATAAAAATATTAAGAGGAATTCCCTGGTGGCACATTGGTTAAGAATCTGCCTGCCAATGCAGGGGACACAGGTTCAATCCCTGGTCCAGGATGATCCCACATGCCGTGGGGCAACTAAGCCTGTGCGCCACAACTACTGAACCAGTGTGTCACAACTACTGAAGCTCACGTGCCTAGAGCCCATGCTCTGCAACAAGAGAAGCCAGGGCAACGAGAAGCCCGTGCACCACAAGGAAGGGTAGCTCCTGCTTGCTGCAACTAGAGAAAGCCCACATGCAGCAATGAAGACCCAACACAGCCATAGATAGATAGATAGATAGATAGTAGGAAAGCATAAGAAAGGAGCAAAAAGAAGAGTGCATAACAAATAGAAAAACTGAATTAATTCACTACATCATGTGTTATATAAAGCCTGAGGTATATATGGCTTCTGCTCCAGCACAAAATAGTGTATTCTAGATTACAGGTGTAGAATTAGGTAAGTAATGTTTCTAATTTCTAACGTTCATTTTGCAAGGTTGAAAAGTACAATTTAAAGTAAGGCATATCTTTTCACAGTTATAATCAACTTAGAAACACTTGCACATTTAAAATAAAACAAAGCCACTCCCAACAACAAAACCATGTGGATTCATACTCCTTGAAAACCTCCTTACCATTTGAACATTCAATCTGAGGTCAAATTTTTATCTTAAAAGTAAAGTAACATATTCTTGGAGTTTTTGTATGTAGTATTTCTTTTTGTCATAACTCTTCAATGGGGTTTTGCATGTCATTTCATAGATTAATTTAAAATTCCCAACCTGGGCTTCCCTGGTGGCGCAGTGGTTGAGAATCCGCCTGCCGATGCAGGGAACAAGGGTTCGTGCCCCGGTCTGGGAAAATCCCACATGCTGCGGAGCAGCTGGGCCCGTGAGCCATGGCCGCTGAGCCTGCGTGTCCGGAGCCTGTCCTCCGCAACGGGAGAGGCCACAACGGTGAGAGGCCCGCATACCACACACACACACACACACACACACAAATAAAATAAAATAAAATAAAATTCCCAGCCTTCTGAACATGATCTGAGAGACATTATTGATGGTTTCCAGGCCTGAGTTTGCCCAGTCTCATGTGTTATTCTCAGATGTTGTCTAACCTGCTTCTGTCATGTTTACCTTCAGTCTGGCCATGTAACCTAGTTGACTCAGTCCTTGCTCACTACTGCTTATCTAGCAATGCTGCAGGAAATAGTTTCCCTTGTAGACCACTAAGATATAGGTCTTAGTTTAACGAAGATTTGGAATGGAGGTGTCCTGGCATAGTCTCCCATGCTGACATCAAATTCATGCCTGTAATCCTGGTTTGATGCCCACTGTGTTGTTCAAAGTGGTTTAGAAGAGTGGCTGGTGTTTTCAAATGGATTTTGGACTATGCTTTTATCATGACCCTGTTAGATTTCCCTTTAGGCCAGAAGTCCCCAACCTTTTTGGCACCAGGGACTGGTTTCCTCAAAGACAATTCTTCTAAGGACTGGTGGCGAGGGGTGGGAGGGATATGGTGCAGGCGGTAATGCGAGAGATGGGAAGCAGCAGATGAAGCTTCACTTGTTCACTGCTCACCTCCTGCTGTGTGGCCCCGTTCCTAATAGGCCACGGAATGCTACTCATCTGTGGACTGGGGGTTGGGGACCCCTGCTTTACGCCACAACAGAGGAACACCTATTTGATTAAAACCTGAAATTCTTATTTGTTGAGTAAAGAAATAGCCATATACCAAAGCTTTAACCCTTCTGGTATTATCTGTATATACATTCTGCATCACAGTATATTTTCCAATAATATTTTAAATTATTTCTCTGATTTATTTTTAAGCTTGAGAGGAATATTTGGAATCAGTTGAATTTCCTCTGCCTTCAACTCCTTCTAAATATACTCTTCTTCCTGGCTTAATTAATCCCTACTCTTTCTTGAATCTTCCACTTCAGTCGAGAGATTGTGTAGTATGGTGTTAAGCACAGAGGCTCTGGTGTCAGACTGCTGGTGCTCAGACAGTTGCTCTGCCAGC
The DNA here is from genome assembly GCF_025265405.1 of Mesoplodon densirostris. NCBI lineage: Eukaryota > Metazoa > Chordata > Mammalia > Artiodactyla > Ziphiidae > Mesoplodon > Mesoplodon densirostris. The sequence goes on from NC_082661.1 coordinate 182,147,338, forward strand.
TACAAAACTATAACACTCACCAGGTTACTGAAACTCTTTGTGCCTCATTTTTTATCTGTAAAATTGTGTAATAAATGTACAAATCAAAGGTTGTTGGAAGGATTAAACGAACATATTTAAAGCCCTTTAACTGAGGTCTGGTTCACAGTAGCATGAATAAATGTTGGGAAAGAACAGGTCTCAGTTTTATTTATTAAAAAAAAGACCTTCGAATTAACCATATGAAATATAGATGGACCAGAGTATATTACATATGTGATTGTATGTGTGTATGTATACATACATATATGTATATGTGTGTGTGTGTATAAATACACACACACAGACATAAATATATGTGAAATTTGAAGTTTATAGTCTGCTACTCAAGCCAGTCAATTTTATTGGATTTCAAAACAAATGAGATTCTTAAAATGGTCCAACAGAATAACAATGCTTTTATTAGTGTCCTCATATGTAGATAGTCTCAGACATCAGTACACTGCTTGCAACATAAATCTTGATGAATTTCCTGGATGCTTTTCTTTATCTCTTGTGCTTTATTCTTTTTAGCTAACATAATCATGAATTTAATGCAGTGGCCCTATCTCTAAGTTCCTGTCTCCCTCATTTTATCTCTCAGTAATATAAGTTTCAAGGCCTGATATCAGTACATATCTATTGGTTAGTTCAGGGTTTCATTTTGTCAGAAGATTTTGCATCTTAGGTGAACTATTTTTTTGCTGTTTCTGGACACTTTCTTCTATTACTTCAGTACAGTTTTATCTTCTGAGTGTGATACACTTGTGATACTGTTAAGAATTATGAATCTAGAGCAAGAATCTGCACACTCTACCGCCATATGAAATGCCACTTAACATGTTTTATAATCGGGCCCCAGGCATTTCAGATCTCACTTCTGATGCCACCTGCAGGTATTTTAGGTGGGTGATAGATTGAAGGGTTAAAAACACACACATTATGAGACTGAATTAAGTGCTTGGCTAAATAATGTCAAGAGTACGAAGTCCCATCAGAAGTGGGATGTCTGTGTGAACAGGAGCACATGCATTGTTTCTCAGTGAAACTGCCTGTGGCACTTACAGAGAAAAATACCTCACCAGACATGGAAAGCTCAATGGGGCATCACATCTAGAAGATTTTTACATTAAGAACATATGTGAATCTGTTTAGAGACTGTTTATAAATACCAAGTTCTTTTTATTTAAAAAATTATCATTAAGATCCCATTCAGACATAAGTAAAAGACAGAGCTGGTTTCTGTATATCTCTGGAAATTTTTTTGTTGTGGTTTACAGATTTTTTCAAAAATCAGAAGACCCATTTCCTTGTAATGTTGGTCAAAATAGTCACCTGAAACTCCACAGTGTGTTATGATTCTAAAAGAATAAATATTTTATATAGATAAAAACGTCATTTTAAATGAACCATTGGCTTGAGCCAGTCTAGCAATGCTTATGATGTGACTGGAACAAAAGATCAACGATATGTTAGCAGAGTTTATACAAGCAGCTTTCCTGTGCTTTTTAATTTATTGCTTATAGTATCTGTTCATAAAATTTTGAAAGTTACTTCAAATAGGTGGTCTCAGGACAATGTATTTTCATGCCCTGGGAATGCAACTTAAAAAAATTATATTTTAATTTAGACTCATATTAAAATTCATAGAGGAGCTCACTGAGCATTTTTAAAGCTTGTGATCATTGGAAGTATTGCAATTCCAAGCTATCAGCTATGTAATATGCTACTTCTTGCCAATTTTTTCTGAAACTACTCCTTTGAAGTAGATTTCCAAGGTTTGGTAAACCTATATTCTCTTTCTCTTTCTCTTTCTTTCTCTCCCTCTCTCTCTCTCCCTCTCTCTCTCTCTCTCTCTCTCTCTCTCTCTATATATATATATATATATATAATAGATATATAATATAGGTATATGGAATATTTATATTTATCTGTCCACATATGCACACTCATCATATTCTGTGTATGGATATTTGTGTATATAATTTTTTTCTCAAGATTAGTTTACTTGGGAGATTTTATATATCTGTATATACATATATATAGATATATAGACACATATATAGTTGCTTTTCCTAGCATTTATTTTTCCATACCCCAATACAGTTTCCTCAAATTTCCATCTGACTAATGAAGTTAAGTTTTGCATTCTGATGCATGTGTGTGTGTATGTGTGTGTGTGTGTGTGTGCATTTTCTTTTTTAAATGTATTGAATCAGTGAATGAAATCTCAGGTTTTTCTAATAATTCCATCTAGGTATCTTGGAAAGTTGAATGTTAAAAAAATCACTGAGAATTTTGTAGTTGAACTGACCTAAGCAGAGAGAAATCTGACCCACAAAAAAACACTTAGATGATGAAGAGGCTGTTTTATTATGCCGGCTAGAATTAGTAACATTTTTCCCTATCACTATTTCTTTTGCCCAAAGGAATATCCCTAAAATTTCACTTGTTAATGAGATCATAGCAGGGAGTAACCTAGCAATTGGGAAAATAAGTTAGTTAGCCTTAGAGACGTTTTCATATTTATCACATCATTATGTACCAAGGGGTTTTTATGACATATTATTTAAACACATATTGCCAGCCTGGAGGTTTAAATGGTGGATAGTCTATAATGAGACATTATATATATTCAATTTTTCTGTCTCCTCCTGACATTAGTATATGCCTATCAGAAAGGCTGTAAAATGATGTAGTGGATACCATTTCTTTATTATAAAATGCAAGAATCGGTTCTTGAAATACTGATAACACCTAAAAAAGGTTAAAAAACTCACCAAATACGGCTTTTTTTGCATTAAAAGTTGTATTGGCTTTTCTGCTAAAAGGGTGATTTCCATTTTGATATAATTGTTTGCCTTGTTGTACCTGACATTTCAAAAATGTTACGTATCTATTAATTTTCTTTAGGATGTAGTTCAGAAGTGGCCATATTTTATATAGGTGGTAGTGCCATCTCAACTTCTCAATTCCCTGGAATTCTGGCAAGGATACGGCTCTATTTGGGAATAAGGATGCTTGAAAACTAGTTAGAAAAATATATTTTTATTCTCCTGTCCCCCACCCCCCATCCCACTTCTCTTTCACCATATTTTGGAATGGGCCAAACTACTGCCATTAGTTTTGAACTATGCAAAAAGACCTCAGAGTTTGCATTGCACTGTTTCTCTTGAACCTGTCTCACACTACGAATTAGTCATGAATTTTTAAGCAGGAATTTGTAGGCAGGAATCTACTTTTTAAGATCAGATGAGCCAATAGCAATTATAAGGAAAAACGTCTTTTTTGCCTTCTGTGTTTTTCTATCTCAATGCATTTGTGACGGGATCACTTCCTTCCTTGCAACAAATTCTGGGAATGAGTTTTATTGTAAGTATAGAGCCATTCTCAACCAACTTCTAGGCTGCTGGGTCAAGCTGTACCTATTCTTACTTATATCACAGAGGCTATTTGGGGAATAATAATGGATTCTACACATTGTGTTAGCGATGTGAACATTACATATACTTTCTCATTTCATTTAACTTTATTTAAACCTCTCATTTCCCCTGGGAGGTAGAAATTTCTATCTCCATTTTAGAGGTGAGGGAACTAAGGTCTAATTTTCAGTGAGGAAAAAACTAAGACTCCATTTTCCCCAAGGAAACACACGTTTCCTAAGTAGCAGAACCCAGGTTTGCCTGATTCTAAAGAATCCCAGCCTTGCTTGTTTTACTCAGTCACAGTGCCAGGGGGGCAGAAATCAAACATGCATGTACCTGCATTTCCCTTTTGGGGAAGAACAGATGATGTGTCCAGCATTACATAGCAATCTATTTAATGTACTTCTTTGGAAAGGAAAAGAAATCCCTTGAAATATCTCTGGCATTTTTTCAATAACATTGAGGTATCAGAACATTTGGGGATAACAAAGTAGTTAATTTCTCTAGGCACCATAGACCTTACCGTGGTTGTATATTTTGTGGTTAGTAAATAGCCAAATGCATTTTTCCTGCTCAGTTCAAAATAAAATCACTTCAATGAAGAAATGTCATACTGAAACAATCTGTGTATGTTAATAATAAATGAATTCTGAAAGGAATTTAAAATAATTTCTAAAGAGGCACAGAAGGAAATACCAAATTTAAAAGTAGCATTTCCTATTTGTTGGCAATAGTAATAAGAACTTACTCTTTCTTTACTGCTTGCAACTTCCATTATGCTTTGCCTCCTTGTGATCCCTTGAAATTCACACTTGTAGGTTACAGAATGCTATCGTTTTGTAGAGGAAGCAAATTATGGCCTGTGTGGCCCAATCCACCTGTTTTTGTACGTCTTGCAACCTAAGAATGGTTTTGATATATTTTAAATGGTATATTTTAGAGATATATTTAAAGATATATTTTAAATATCTTTAAACACCTAAAGAGTAATATTTTGTGACACATGAAAATTATATGAAATTCAAAATTCAATATCCATAAATAAAGTTGTATTAGAATGCAAACTACACCCAAGTCCCTCTTACAACCTATTTCTGGAGCCATTGATGAACCCTCACAGTCGCATTCGACACATGACTGTGCACATATCCCCACACTTACATCTGCAAGTGTGTGTGCACGTGCAGGTTCACATGCACACCTCATGTGCCTTATTTTGGAGGAATGTTTTGTAGAGCTTTAAGACTCTTTTGTCTGTTTTCCCTTTTAAAAAATTCCCCTTGGCCTAATACTCATTAGCCTTGTCCTTTTATCTACTGAAATTTCATTGCTTTCCTCATTCCTCTATTTTTTATTTTTAATTTCCCAGAGTTTTAAAACAGTGGTAAACAAATGCAGATCTGTAGAATTTTGCCTTCTCTGTGTCCTTTCTGCAGTCGGCCCTCATATGTGGCTTCTGCATCTCGAATTCAACCAACTGTAGATGGAAAATATTTTAAAAATCCAGAAAGTTCCAAAAAGCAAAATTTTGAATTTGCCACATGCTGGAAACGATTTACATAGCAGTTTCATTGTATTAGGTATTATAAGTAATCTAGAGATGATTTAAAATATACAGGAGGATGTGCATAGGTTATCTACAAATACTACACCCTTTTATATAGGGGACTTGAGCATCCTCAGATCTTGGTAGTTGCCGGGGTCCTGGAACCAGTCCCCTGTGGATACTGAGGGACCACTGTATTGTGTTTGTGGAACTATGTCACAAGTATTGGGAATCCTGTGAAACCCCAGCTGCATTAACGTACTTATCTTCTCAGTTTTTTCTCTTTCTCGTACACTCTTGCTGCATTCTCCTTTATTGTTTGTCTCACTACCTTTTGACAACAGCAGTTATTGTCTTATTATTTAGTTGGCTCCACTTGATATTTATGATTTTGAAAATTTTTGGACTCCTTGTAAGGAAATAAGGTGACATTCAATATCATTAGTGTGTCAAAGAGCTTTGAGATGTCTAAGTTTCTTTAAATTGTTCCAAGGGCATTTGGGCCACAGGAAAACTGACCACAGTATTTTAATGTGATCTAATTCATATCACCTTTAAATTTTCTTTATGATATTAATAGCAAGTGACTCTAACAAGTAATTGGGATCATCATTCCCAAAGTCCATTAAACCCCATTCAGATAAAAGTGATTATGAAGTGGTAAAAATACTTGAAATGGACCCTATACAAGGCAGTTTCTCATGGATTCTTTCCTTTGAATCCCCAGTTTTGGAGAGAATTTTATGTGATAGTTGTCTAAGCCAACAAAAACCTTTAAAAATGAATTTTTTCAGTAATAATTGATTTACTGCTATGTGCCAGGCAGTCTTCTAGGTATTGAGGATATCACAAAATAGGCATTTAGCTCTTGCTCTTACACGGCTTTCATCTTAGAAAATGGAGACAGTAAAGTAAGAAGATAAACAAACATACAAGCTTCTGGTAGGAGGGGGAACATAGGCAGGCTAGGTGATAGAAAGTAACTGGTGTCAAGGAAGGCCTCCTTGAGGAGGTGACATTTGCTCTGAGACCTTACTGATGAGAAGGAGCTAGTCTTGGGACTATTGGAGGAGGGCAGTACATTTCAGGGAGAGGGAACAGCCCCTGCAAAAATCCTATAGATGAAACCAAGTACAGTGAGTTTGAGGTAAGAAAGAAGGCCAGTACGAGTGTAATGTAACGAGAGCAGATGAGTGATGATGATGAAGAAATAGACAAGGGAGACATTTGGGTTTTATTCTAAAACCTATGGGAAACTCTTGGTTGTTTTTTTCAGAGGGGTGACATGATTTCATGATACCCATGGACGTGCTCTCTGTTTTATCTTCATGCAGATTCTAAGAGACACCCCTTCTGCTCTTCTGCCACATAAGCCCTGTTCCCTTCCAGATCTTTCTACCAGAGATGGGGTCAAAAAGCAGTTGTAGGAATCTTCTTTTAGATCCCATAGTTTTTTGTTTGTTTGTTTCATTCTACTACTTTTTTTTTTCCTAGCATCGTTTAACCCCAGATAGCTTCTCACTTTGTATTTGACAAAAATCTCTCTTCCTTACCCCTTCCAAGCTCAACAAACCTAAAAACTTTCACACATTTAGGGAAGTTATCCTACAGATCCTATAGCATAATTGGTCTCAATTTCATTTTTTCCAACTTCCACTAATTGTGAAATATGTGAAATCTCCAAATAATAAAATGCAGCCTACCCTCTTTCATTAAAACATAAGTTTCTAGAAGATAATCACTTTCATATGTTCTGAATGTTGGAATCTAGATTATTAAATGTTATGTGTATATATTAATAAAGACAGGAGGTAAAGATCACAATTTTTAGGGTGAGAAAAGAGATAGAAGAAAGAGTTTAGGATAGTTCATGTTCTCCTGGCCCTTTCCTCTTGTCTCTTCATTTTATCACCATGTCTTGAGTGTTGCAACTTTGAAATATATCATTTTTTCCTCTTTTCTGCATTATGTGTTTATATTTTTTCCCCATATTATTCTACAGATTGCAAAATATACTTCTTACTGTTCTCTTAACACACACAGACTTCTTTCAATTCTGCGTGTTACACTGTATTAAACAATACATATCTACTGAGTGCCTATTAACTACAAGGTATATCCTATGTATTAAAGAGATTATTGAGTTCTTTGAGCTTAAAATCTTTCACTAATCTGAATGTAGGATATAATATTCTGTAATTTAAAAAAGAGTTTCTGTTTAATTCAGTTGGTACTAATTATGTTATGATAGAAAAGCCAACGTAACTTAAACTAGCTTAAGCAAATAAAGGGGATTTATGAGTTTGTCTTCTATAAAGTCTCAGTCTTCATGCAGCTATTGTTGCAGGGACTCAGACAGCATCCTCATTATTTGATTTATTTCCATCTCTCAGTCCTGATTTATGCTATATCAGTTTAATCCTCCAAATATACACCATAATTTCCTGTTGCTCCAAGCACCCCCCTTCCCAGTGACTTAATCTCTGGTTTCAGGAGAAGACATGTCTTCCACACCACCTAAATTTGTGTATCTCATTTCCCTGACTGTAGCCATTGGTTCGTAAAGGGGCCTCTTATCTAATCAGATCAAACTAGAAATAAGATGACTTTCACTAGGATAGTAGCAAGAGAAAGACATGTTCATCTCTTTTTACTGGAATTTGAAACTGAGAAGAATTGTTCTTGGAGCATCAGGGGTATTAAACCAAATTAAACACTGCATATATTTGGGGTATTAAACCAAATAACATAAACAGAATTGAGAGACAGAGAGAAAACAAGTACTGAGGATGCCATTTGAGTCTGTGGAACAGAATTGAAAAAGTGATTGAGACTTTGTAGTCTAAATCCCCTTATTGGCTTCAGCTAGTTTAAGTCAGTTTTTCTGTCGGAACACAAATTACCCTCACTGAGATAAAAATATAAAAAAATTAAACTGCTGTATCCTGTATGCAGATCAAGAGATTTTTGAGGTCAAAGTTTAATAAACTCATAAAAATTTAGACTTGGGAGAGATTTTGTACATCTCTTTTTCCAATCCCCACAATTTGCAGTTAGGTAAATGAAGAATCAGTGAGGTTGAGTAATTTACTCAACATCTCAGAAACAGCCAAGGTCAGCAGAAGAATCCAAGTATTATGGCTTCTAGTTCTGTGCTGCTTCCAGTACTCCACACTTTAATTTTGGTAAAAAGATAAACCTGTGGATATATAAAAATTGTTCTTGGTCAGGGTTTTTTTCCCCCTCCTCTTTGGTCTCGTTTGCAGTAGCAAAATTCAAAAAACACAATTCTTGTAAGAATGTCTTATTTTAAGCTCTCCCTGCTTTTCATCTGAATATTTCATTTTACTCATGTTCTTTTAGAAACCTTTCATTTTTGTATGTAGCAAAGGCAATAATTCAAACCAACACAGTTTGCAAAACATGAACTGTTCGCCATGATAGAAAATCTATGAACTACATCTAGGTTATTGCTTTTTTTCACTTATTTTTTTATACATGCCAACAAAGATTATAAAATAAACTTTTTAGAATTGTCACATGTTTAATCATATATAATTACTAATAAATGACAGTTCAGTTTTCTTTTTTTAATTCTATGTGGCAAATCAGATAAACTGCAGTTACAAGAAGCAAGGAAAGGCTTTGTAATAGTGTTCCCTGATTCTAATATTGTTCATATAATATCATTCCAAGTTTTAAAGAATAAAAATTCAGTTCTTGTTTTAGAGTGATTTATTAGTCATGTAAGCTGTTTTATGTTTATGATGAACAGGAATCAAATTAGAAACTGGACATCAGGAGACCTGGGATTTAGATCTGGTTCATGGTATGGCCTTGGCTTTTAGCTACCTCATCTCACTGACACATTCAGAAATGAACTCTCCAGCACTAACATTCTGTTTTCAGCATGAATAACATAACAAGCCTCCAGAACTGTGCATATGTGTTTTTACTTTATTTCAGACTTCCAAGAAATGTTTATAAATAACATCCCTGAGGGAGACAAACCTTCTAAATTTACGTCCTACAAATTTTTATCAGAAAAATTTAATCATCTCATTGAGTTTTGTAACTTCTTCGGAAAAGTTTAGGGAGATAGTTCGTTTTGTGGCATTCATTATAGGAAAGCTGCTAAATGTTAATTAACTGGAAAAAAGTCTACTGAAAAAGCACTAAGTCTATTATAAAAATGACATTTTTTGCCAAGTGCTTTATAATTAAAACAAAACTCAGGTGGAAGAGAAGCTTAAGCAATGCCAATAATATTAATAAAATATTGATTTTTTACACTGCTTTCATGCTGAGAATGACTAAGTCCTTATTTACCCTATAATGTACTTTTTGGGTAGCTTCAGCTTAGAACATAGTTTCTCAATCTCGGTACTGTTGACTTTGAGGCCAGATAATTCTTTGTTATGGGGAATGTTCTATGCATTGTAGGATATTTAGCAGCATCCTTGGCCTCTACCTACTAGATGCCAATAGCACCACCACCCTCCTCCTATCAGACAAGCTAAATAAGCCAAATATCCCTGGTAAAATTGCCCTCCCCTCACACCCCACTTGAGAAGTATACAAACTGGGACAAAATCATAGAGAGGTCAACTTATTTTATGGAAGGTCAGATGACTAGTCATTAACACAGCTGTTTTTAGGAGCCATGCCTTATACCTCTATCATTGATCAAAGCTCCTTCTGTGTGTGTGTGTGTTAGATTACTATGTATGTTTTAGTTATTGTGGTCCTTTATTTAAAAACATTGCCTTCAAGGCTTCCCTGGTGGCGCAGTGGTTGAGAGTCCGCCTGCCGATGCAGGGGACATGGGTTCGTGCCCCGGTCCGGGAGAATTCCACATGCCGCGGAGCGGCTGGGCCTGTGAGCCATGGCCGCTGAGCCTGTGCGTCCGGAGCCTGTACTCCACAATGGGAGAGGCCACAACAGTGAGAGGCCTGCGTACCGCAAAAAAACAAACAAACAAAACAAAAAAAAACACATTGCCTTCTCCTGCCTACCCTACCTTTTCTGTATATCAAGGGTTTTACCTGATTGCCTTTAGGGTATCCTAAGTCCTCATGCCTACTCCACATTCCCTATCTTCGTTCAAACCAGCCCAAAATATAAAAGGGTTGCTTTTGTTTACATCAGGCTGTCATTCTAGATTTTACCAAGTGCAACAATTTAGCAGTTCCCTCAAACTTGAATGAGTTGCACCTGAAAGAAAAAAATGCTCTCATAGTATGATGCTTATTAAAAGTATTAAAAATTTGTTTGAGCATTCCCATGGTGATGACTTCCCTAGCACATTACTGCATTCATGCAAATATTTTTGCTTATCAAACATTAAATATGGAAAAGATCTGTAGTGTCATTTGGTTCACTTCACTATCACTGAAGCATTGCTTCTCCATAATGCATGTTGGCCTACTGTTCCCAGTCCAATTTAAACTCTAAGTAATGACTGTGTATTTCCACTTCCTTTGGGAAGGCATTACAAAGTTTAATTTACTGTTTCTTAACCACTTATAATAGCATTGGTAGTTAATGTTCTAGAATTTTGATAGTAGAATTTTCTGCTAATCTATTTTTCTCTGTTAGAGGTGAAAATTTTAATATCAGCAGTTTTTTCATACATACCACCTTTATTTCCTAAGATTACAGAATGTGTCTAAAGTTTTGTCATTTCTAGTCAACCATAATTTTTTCCTCTACACAGTTGTTTGAATAGATTTGAAAGCCTTATGCCTGATAGCACCTTACACTTCAAAGAACGTGCTGCAACCACCTTATTTGATTTTTACAAGATCACTTTGGAAGTAAGCAGGCCAGCAGCAGAGCTTTCTTTGATAGATGAATACATGGGGGCTCATCAGAGTTAAATAACTTTCCTAAGTCACTAATATTTGCATAGCTCTTTAAGAATTGGAGATGAGTGATCTATACTGATTATCTCATTTGCTCTACAACACTATGAAGCAAGCAGGACAAGTATTATTATGCCTCCATTTTTCAGAAGAAGCAGAGAAAACTGAAGCCCAGGAGACTGAAGCGACAGAGTGAATGATGGTACTCAATTTAGGTCTTTGGCCTCACATTTCAATGTATTCTTTTATTTTGCATTTTTCTGTCTTGCTTGCATACTTATTTACTTCTTTCTTTTATTATTGAAAAGGCTTCACTATGCAGATGCTGGAGAATGAGGATTTCACCTGGATTCATAGATAGTAAAATTCAATGATTTAGGGAAAGAATCTCCTGAGAAGATAATTTACTCTACTCGATTTGTTGTTTGCATACAAAATACAGAATATTAGATTCATTCTCGTACTCCTTTCTTTGTTCCCACTCTCCCTTCCATCCATATCTTAATCTGTGGCCATTCAGATGCTCACTTTTGAGGAGATAGCCTCTATATTTCTTTTGCATTCATTTTTACATAATAACATTTATTCTTTTTCTTTTAATTCATATACATGTACATTGTATAACCCCATATAAAAAGCCTGATTGGTTTGGGAAGAGCTAAAGAAATACTAGTCGCAACAGAGCCAGGGGTCATTCAAAAACTGTCCCTACACAGAAAGTCTGCCAGTGCCTCTTAGATTACATACATTTCATGGAGTCTCTTACCATGAATGGACAAATGGGCAACTCTGGAAGAATTTGCATCAAAGCTGAAGAGCTGACATAGTCTTTGAAACTTACTGAGATCAAGCCTCCTCTCAGCCTACTTAGAAACTAGGCTCATGCAAGTGGTACTGACACTCGGGACCCAGCATTTCTGCTGGTTGGTAGCTGAGTGGTCTTGCACTAATCTGCTGCTATGCTGCTGTGGGGAAAGTGGCCATTTGCCTGGGATGGAAACACACTCTTTTTGGCTGTCAAACACCCAGCAGTTAATTTCCATTAAAATCCAAGAGCTTTGAAAAACCTCCTTTGGGGGAAATGAAAAAAAAAAAAAAAGAAAAATTAAAAAGGATACCTTTTATATATAAAATGAAAAAGTCATTTTTAGGTTAAAGACAGTCTTAGAGAAATAAGAAAAGTAAAAATCTTTTAAGAAATCCCTGAGGTTCTTCTTCCAACTATTGGCAAACATTCAATCTTATTTAGAATGTTGGGTTGCCTAGTTAAATGAAAGGTACAGCACATCCTGTCCTTACTGAATCTTTTAGCAGCTGAAGATGATAAAAGTCCTCATACTACAAGAGCCTGAGGTGATTAAGGAGGAATGCAGTAACCAACCACTTTGTTTAAGCCAGGGCACCAGTACTGATTTTTTCTTTTGAATATGATTTTTTAGATAAATTTATTTTCAGACCATCTAGTCCAGTCTGACTTTTGTAAAGGTCAGTGAAAGTATGTTAGGTTTCATTTTCTAGAATATTTATTCCTATTTGGAATATAATTATCGGTTTACAATTTGGATTCCCAGACATTTACTGTGAAGGTGTTAGGATTTAGAGTTCCCAGCATCGGGTCCAAGTGAGTTGAAGCAGAGCAGTTCTCTAATGGTGACTTCAGCACATGGATAGTGAAATGAGTCAGGATAACATGCAGTTGCTCCCCAAGGCCTCATTTGGGGGAAACTACTTTTCTTTTATATAATAGACAAGTAGGTAATTTCTTCTAAAAACACTCAAACATAACATCTGGCATATCAATCAATCAGTATGTATCCAAATGTTTTTTTCCAGCCATGGTGAAAATCATTTCCATCAGTGAAGTTGCACAAAATTTATGTAGACACTGAAGATTACTTCTGTGTCATAGACACAGCTTATGTTATATATGATTCCTGCTCCAGAGAATATGAAGTTTATTTGCAAAGATTAGGGATATGAATAAAATCCTTCAGTATTCTCCTGCTTGTCTCTTTAGCTGCCTCTCATCGTTCCCTCCGCCTATCATTTGCTTTGTGGCCATGATAAATTGCTTGTGCTTCCTTGCACACCAAACTTTTTCTCACCTTAGTTTCTTTCTTCAGGCCATATATCCATCTGTCTGAAAGTGTTTCTATTCCCATCCTGTCTCCTACCTTGTCTGGGTAATTCCTAAGCATCCTGTATGACTTAGGCTTGCCTGAGTCTTCATTTCTGTTCATGAAATATATCGGACATATGTGTCACAATCACTGCACTTACCACTAGGACAAATTGTGTCATTCCTTAGCTCAAAACTTTTCAGTGATACCCCATGGAACTCAAAGGAAAAGCCAAAGTCCTTACAAAGGCCTATAAGTCCCTGACAAACACCAACTCATCACCACCATCTCTTACAACTTTCCACTAGAATTAGTTCGTTTTTGCTGCACTGCCTCAGGACTTTTGTATGTGCTCTTTTTTTTTTTTTTTTTGGTCTGGACCAGTCTTGTCCCAAATATCTACATGGCTTGCTTCCTCATTTCCTTCAAGATATATATACACACACACACATATATAATATATATACAATTTTATTATATATTATATATAAGTATATATTAATATATATAATATATTGTATATTATTGTAATATTGTATATTATATATAATTTTATTATACATGTATAATTTTTGAATCTCCCCCTGGGAAACATAGGCTCCATGAGTACATTCTATCTGTTTTGTACCTTTCTCTATTGCCAGTATGTCCCAAAGTAGGCAGTCAATTAGTATTTATTGGAAGAATAATCAACTTTAGTGTTTTTTATTCAGATTGTTAGTACTTGGAGGGCAAAAACAGTACCTCATTAATTTTTACATCACTAGCCTCTATAATATCATCTGGATTATTTATTCAGTAAACTGTTAATTTATTCAAAATATTTGTTAAACAACTACTTATTTTCCAGGTATTATTTAAGCCACTTGATTTAGGGGAGTTATCAAAATAATGTCACTTCTCTCATAAATTTTAATTTTAGTTCAGTAAATCATTGAATATTGAAGGGACAAATGAATGTGTCTTGAAGAAGGTTGTGGACCTTAAATAGTGAGAAGGTGGATGAGGGCACAACAGTCTAGGTTGGACGATAAAATATATTTAGGGTATTATAGATGAGTGCTTGAAGGAAATGTAGCTGTCCATTCATACATACCAACATACCTAGGCTCCACAGGTGAATTACATAATTTGCCTTCCTTCCTCCTTGAATTGCCTTTACTCTAGCTGTTACATCATCACCCAACACTGATGGACATAATAATAGTTATATGTTTCATCTTTTATTCACTTTAGGGGAGTTATTAAGAACACTTCTCACTATAGTACAGTGTTTTTCTTATGAGAAAAATTTTCTCACTTCCCAGTACCATAAGTAATTACGTTTTTGAGAAGTTGGTTTATTTTTATGGGTTTAAAATATATAATTTGTAACTTCCCCTTTTCATTGCTGATTGAAAATCCTGAGCCAAAAATGTGACCTGTCCCTGGGAAATAAACAGTATCTAGTGGATTGTACATTGTGTGTAAATTTCAAGTCCAGCTTTAACTTTATTGTTTTATATCATTTACTCTTTAGCTTACTTTCCCACTTAAGTTTTAAGTAAAAATGCATATTTTTGTATGACCCCTTAATACTGTTTGGGAAGATGAAAGAGATAAAAACCACCTATTTATGGAATAAAGTAAATTCTCTTGGAGTGGAATAAAGTTCCTCAGGCAAGGCTTGTCAAAGTGATCACACCCATTTCATGCCTACAACTACTGCTGGCCTACCTTTCTCTCTCCAGCCCAGAGTCATCTCCAAACTAGACTCCTATTTCAAACTCCCTGAAGACACCTCCATTTTAACTTGCTGCAGATACCTTGAATTATTGAACATATTCAATTCTGAACTCTCTTTTTTTTTTTTTTTTTTCCCCCACTCTCGTCTTGCACTTACATCAGTATTTTCTCTTTCAGGTAATGAAATCACCAACCTCCAAATTTCCCAAACCAGTATCCTGAAAATCATTCATCTCTCATTCCTACTAATTCTGTCTTGTTGGTGTCTTGCAAATATGTCCCATTCTTTGCATGCCTAACTATTACTGACTTGGTCCAGGACCTCCTGATTTCTCACCTGAATTATTAGATGAATCCCTTGGTACTCCATCCTGCTCATCTCCTAGATATCCTTCACAAAGCTGCCAGAATGATCTCTTTAAAACCAAATATTGATCCTGTCACCCCCTTACTTAAAGCCTTTAAATGAGTTAAAAAGATCTTTGGATGAATCCAGAATCCTTGGGAAGATAACCAAGAAGCTTCATGACCTTGGCCCTTACTTTCTCCAGCCTCATCTCTCACCGCTTGCCTCACCCTGCCTACCACATTCTTTGATAAAGTCATATTTTATGATACCTTTCACCATTCACTTTATATGCACTGCCCTTCCTGGTTCTTTTTTATCTCCCACAAAACACACAAAATTAACACATACACACACTTCTTTTTTTTGTCAGTTAGAGCACTCTTAATCAAAGAAAGATCTCTGGGAAGGACATCCTTTTTAATCAAGCATGTAGCAATAAAGTAGTGAACCACAAACAATAGTCCATTGAGCAGACTAAACTTCTCTAATATTATAGATAGATTACCAAGTAGTCATAGCTCAAGACACAATATAAATAAACATAACTTCTTCTGAGAAGCCTTATGTGACCCTCCAGGCTAACTTTGTTGTCTCTTCAGCATCACCCCTTCTGCATACCCTAGTTGTGGTTCTTAACACAATATACTTATGAGAACTGTTATGCAGAAGACCATATTTTTTTCCTTTTGTCCCCTTCCTGGATAGGATAAGCTTTGAGTGTCTAATAAATGCAGTAAAGAATCTTGAATGAGGCTGTAAGTGTAAAACAGTGTAGAGGTTGGTAAAGACTTGCCAGTTCTGGGTAATCACATGATTGGAGAAACATAGATGAGGGAACTAGTAGGTCAGGTAGCAGATGGTTGGGCTCTGTGATAATGAGTTCTACAGGCTTTCCCCCTCCTCTTTACCCTTACTGTTCAGGGAACATTAGTAATCACAAGTAACTTGGGGAAACATATTTTGTTGTTGTTGTCATTATTATTTACAATCTCACATTGCTTTGTAAGGAAGACATCTTAATTTTGTTCTGAGTGTCATAACATGTTGGGTTGTGTGATTTGGGTAGGAGGAGCTGGTGCAGAATGGAAGTAAGGAATCTAGATTTCATATAGAAACTTTGAAGGTTGTTAGTGCTAGAAGGAACCTTAACCCAATCCCCACCTAAAGTGTGGTCTGTGAACTAGTGCTGGTCAGTCCATAACAGTGACCCCAGTTGATGGGAAGCACTTAGAAATTGTTATAGTGACTTAACAGAGGACTTTTATATCTGTTTAATCTAATAGAAAATTTAGGATTCTGTGTTGTATAAATTTATTTTTTATTAATTCATACTTTGTATATATTTTTTAAAGCATTGGTTCATAACAGATTGGAAAGATAAAATAACTAGTTCTTTAGTACACAGAGGAACCCTCCTTTAATGCATGTCTTTTCAGTAAACCTTAAAGAATCTGGTTTACAAAATTTTCTGTGTAGAGTCTCTCTGCAGATCCTCATGAAGCTCATATGTAGACCTCCAGAAGGACTCTTGATATGGCTAAAACCAGTCATTTATAGACAAAAGCACTGAACGCTAGAGAAGTGAAATAATCTATCCAAGATTTGATAGCAAACTGTAATCAACACTTAGTTTACTTCACCAAAATAATGTCTTGTTCTTCCTGTTTCTAAATGCCCCATTTATACCGCTTGATACCACCAGAATGGGGATTGTGTTTTTTCTTCTCAAACTTTGTGATGCATTATACTGTGGCATGGGGCTTTGGGGAGATTGGCCTGCTCTGCCCACCTGCTTAAGATAACATATACAATACACTTATTATGACATTGTAGCAAATTTAAAGGGCAACATGTGCTGCTAGTATGACTATTAACTGTTGATTCCAAAATCTATTCTTGATGTAGCTTACTTTAACCTTTATTGAAAGAATAATAACTCTTGACTGACAATTTTGTTTGTGGAAAATGCCTTTAATTTAATCTAGAGCCTGGTGATGCTACCTGGAAAATATGGACATTGCCAACATATGCATTTTATTTTGTTTTCATCTGAGTCTCATGGCCAAAGCTGGTTGCTACCAAAAAAAAAAAAAAAAGACAATGAGAAATGGTGTCTCTGAAGTTTGAAGTCTGATGTGAGAGAGAGTCTGCAGAGTCACAAATGAAAGCATCCAGGCAGAAAGGATATCTTTGGCTTTCTTGTGTGTGATTGATGCTTTCCTTTAGTCACCCGAGCTCATGTGTCCTCGTACTTTTTTCTCTTGCTGCCACAGTCATAATTAATGATTAAGGTACATAACTAGTATAACACCTGGCTAGCAATTTCAGGAAGTAGATTGGGGTGCACAGCATTTGACCTCACAGACACTCAGGGCAAGTCTGTAGAGCTTCCTTCATTGCATAAAGCTGAATGCTCTCCCTTTCCCCATCCCTGCTACGATTTTGACAACCTGCCCACACCTAACAAGTCAGTCTCACCTCTTTCTCTGTCGCTATTCTTTTCCAGTCCATTTCACAAGCTGGAAGAAATAAGATAGATTAAATTTCAACTGTGTGTGTATGTGTTTTAAAGGTACTGAACTCAACTTGTATAAATCACCATTATTTATGTTAACAGTAAGTAAATCTTCCAATTGTACCAAATGCTTTCTACCAATGACATAGACATGACTGGTTTTATGTAAACAGTAACTCTGAAATCGTGCACCTGTCTTTGGTCCCTTTTGTTTTACGTACAGTCAGTTTGTGACCTCTCCGCTTCCAGATTCAAATACCTGGCTAGGTTGGCCTTTTCTTTCTCTAGATATTCCCTCCCGGATATTTTGGGTCAGTAGGGTCAATATTTGGGTCAAAATTTAAATCTTAAAAAGATTTAAATTTTATTGTCATATAGCTTGAAGATAACATAATTAGAAAGGAAAACTGTAATCTAAACAGTCTCATAATGGGAGCATATCCCAATAAAAATTATTCAGGCTGATTTTCTTTTTTGAGTGGTCCACATCACTACTCTTGATCATAAGCATAGAAATTTTAGAGATGAACTAAAAGTAAATCTTATTAAGTGGTCAAGAGGCTGGAGGAAGTAAGAAAATAACACAGCTCTCAAATTAATTAAATTCAGATTGCCAGTAATTTTAATCATGTTGACAGCTATTTACTTTGCATCATTTTAGCTAAATAAGCAAACTATTACTCTGAAGATTCTATTCCTCAACTAACTTGACTGCCATAGTAGAAATGAACATCTTAGTTATTTTCAGTACCTAAATCGGATTTCCAGTTTCCAGATGGGAAATTAAACCAGTCATATTTCTTTCTTTCCCTTCATACTCTAATGCCATGGAACTGACTACAGAAGAACCAAATGAGCAAAAGAAAATCTGTAACAATGCTGGAAAACGGGGAAAGGTGACATCAATAAGCAGACACTTTCAGGAATTTAGTTTTTGAAAATGAAGATGTGTTGGGTTTACCAAGGAGCTGACAAGGGCTTTTTTAAAGCCCAATATCAGCAAAGTAGGGAAACCTTGAGAGGCAAGTCAGCAAATCTCTCCAATAGAAAACTGATGGAAACCCAGGCTTGGGAAATTGTAGCATTATTTAACCCCTATTTGGAAGGATGGGTGTATCATTGAGAATAACACAGTAGGGCTTCTAGAACTTATCAGAGCTCTGCAGAAAGATGTTAAAATCTTTGCTTTAGTTCTTCCTCCAAGTGCTGTCATCAACACCCTAAATGCAGTTGGAGCTTTTTCTTACCCACCTCACTCTTGCTTTTTCTTTTTGGAACACAATTGTCAGGTTCATTCCCAGTACCTGTACCTGGAAGGAAATCTCACTTTCTACTTCTCTCTGTTCCCTGAACATTGCAATTTCATGACATCAAATGGCCCAAGCATAAGGGACCATTAACAGCCACCACCAGTATGGGCCATCTAAAACTGAACCCAGAAATATGAAAAGATATTGAAATAACCAGTCATTGGGGAGAAAAAGAGGAAAGCTGGAACTCAGAACAAATGTTCCCAGTGAAACAAAGAAAACATAGATATTGCAGATAGGTAATCAGAAGAGAACTATTTAAAATTCTAATTCATGTCCTCATTGATATTTGAGACGTTAGCCTTTTTTTTTGTCATCTTTTGTCATCTTGTCTCTGTAAAATAGTACAGTGCTATGTAAAAGGAACAATAGGGTAATTTTACTGAAAGATTACTATACAGCATGCACTGTTCTCTGATCTTTACATATTAACTCATTCAATCCTCACAATGACCCTATGAAAGATATGTTATTATTAGCTCCATGGGATGAGGAAACTGAGGCATAGTTAACATACCTTGCCCAAGGTTAAATAGCTATTAAATTGCCAGGCCAAGGCTCAAAAGAACCTAAGTCCAGGCCAATACCTTTTAATTATTACTCTGAAAGGTAGCTATTGTTTTAAAGGAAAAATAAAACAACAAAACAAACAAGGAAATTAATAGGAAAAGTGAAAACAGAACAGCTATCCATGAAAACCAGAAGCAAACTCAAGGAATTATCCCATACCTTAGATTCGAGAACAAGGAGTTGGAAAATCTCAGTAAATATTAGAAACATGGAATTTAGACACAAAAATCCAACACATAAAATCTTAGAAAGATAAAATAAGTTGATTGAGGAGAAGCAGTCATCACAGGAAAATATATTCCCCTGAGCTAAAGACTTGAGGCTACAGACCAAAAAAATTGACCAAGAGCTGAGTCAGTAATAATGAAAGAAGACTCACACCTAAACATTATTGTGAGATTTCTGAATTTCAAAAATAAAGAAAAAACCCTATAAACTTCCTAATAGAATGCAAGAAGATTTACAAAGGCAAGAAATCAAATTGACATTGAGCTTCTAATCTGACACTCTAAGCCAGACAATGTACTTGGGAAGTGCTTGAAATAAGTAGAAAAGTGTCCTTGTTTATTTTATTCAGATGTCTTTTGATGTTTACTTTGAAATGATGAATATAATGAGGTCCATATGTAGTCTGCACTGCCTTCAAGATTCTGCAGTATATCCTTTGATGATGTAGCTACATTTTCTACATCTAATTGTAGGAATTTAATTATTGAGATATTGGAAGCTTACATACATCATTTTCTATCAATGAAGAGATTCTTAGTAAACACATGTCTAGAATTTTTGTATCCCAAACTAAAAAAATTCAGTCAAGCCTGCTTTATTAAGGTGTTGTCATTTTATTTTGTGGTTGTGACTTTTATAATGTTCTAATGTGACTGTTTCTTCTGATTTGAGGAGAGAATACATAGACTGACATAATTTAGCAACATTTAATGAATCTTTTATTCTTTTTCCAGTAATTTTTAGTGACTTCGACCCCCTAGTGTCAAGATTGTAATTTCATTAATGTATGTAATTTGTCTATGCAATGATTGAATGAGCAAGAATCTTTAACAAAGAAATCAGCATGATGAAATACATAAACAAATGTAGTACACAGTCTTATTAAAGTGATGGTAAATGATGATAAATTCAGTTTTCAAATATTTTGCATGTGATTTGTTATCAGCTGTGGACATTTAATGCCTCATTAGCCGTGGATTAAATCACTAGTTTAGAATCTATCCTCAGCAATAGTAAATGCCCATTACATCCAATTAGAATACAAACTGAGGTGGAAAGAAGTTGAAGTAAGAATGGGAGTTAGGTTCCAGTTCTGGCTTTGCAACTAACCACTTCTGTGGCCTTGGGAAAAGTATTCAAATATCCAAAAAAAATCATTTGAAATAAAGTTTTAAAACTCTCAAGCACTTAATCTGGGTTCAGTCAATCTTAGTTCTTATTATTCTGAAAGTGATGTCCATCTTTAGGATCCAGACTATGACAAAAACCTGCACTGTAGGTCTTTGGTAATACATACATTTTAAAAGAAGTAATGCACTCCAATTCAAATATTAATAGGATAATTTCAGTAATGGTTTTCAGCAATTGTACAAAATTGATATTGATTAGATCTTAATTGAAATTCCTAATAAAAAGATTTATCATTAACCATGAAGTTATCCACTCAAGTACTCAAATAATGTTTGAGAATGCTTTAAACTTTTATGTTTTACAGATTGAAAACATATATATATACACAAATTTATTTACATATTTACACATGTGTGTATATATATATAAATAATTCTGACAGTTTGTTGGAAAGAATACAAGATTAAGTGCCATGTTTTGTGTGTGTGTATGTTTCTATGTGTGTGCCATCATTTATAAATGGGGTATTAGAGGCATTATTCCAGGCAAATATCTATTCAAGTGTCTTCCACTACCTGTAATTCTAGTTTACTTTGAAGCTGGTGGGCGTACTCTGTGGTAGGCAAAGTTCTGAAGATGTCCCCTCAAGATTCCCATTTCTTGTTACAGTCAAACACTAATCTAGGTCCCGCTGTAAAGGAATTTTGCAGATGTAATGAAGTTAAGGTTACTAACCTATTGACTTTAAAAAATGAAGAGTATCTTGGATTATGCCAGTGGGATCAATGTAATCACATAAGCCCTGAAAAGCAGAAGAAGGAAGCAGAAGAGTAAGAGAGATGAGCACAGAAGAGATGAGGCAGAAGAGGTCAGAAAGATTCAAACTATGGGAAAGACTCAACCCACTGTTGCTGCCTTTGAAGATGTAGAAAGAGGACCTTAAAGAATACAGGCTCTCTCCCTGGCTGAAAGCTACAAGGAAATGTAGACCTTGGTCCTACAGTAGCATGGAACTAAATCCAGCCAATAACCTGAATGAGTTTGGAAGTGTGTTCTTCCTCCAAACCTCCAAATAAGAGTCCAGGCTGGCCAACATTTTGATGTGAGCCTTTTGAGTCCCAGGGCAGAGGAATTAGCTGAACTGCCCAGACTCCTGACCTATAGAACTGTGATATAATACATTTGTATTGTTTTAAAGCTGCTAAATTTGTGGTAATTTGTTATGGCAGCGATAGGAGACTACTACATACTGAAAAGAAAACATGGGCATAATCTCAGATAGTGGTTCTAAGTGACTCTCAGGACCCATTGAAAGAAGAATTTAAAGAATTTTTAGGTGAAACATCTATATTATTCAAATATTTCTTTCTCAAAATTCTCAATTTTCATTATTGGACTTGCACTTCTTTTTTTTTTTTTTACTTTGAATAGAATGTTGGAAGTTTATCTTTATTATTATTTTTTTAACATCTTTATTGGAGTATAATTGCTTTACAATGGTGTGTTAGCTTCTGCTCTACAACAAAGTGAATCAGCTATACATATACATATATCCCCATATCTTCTCCCTCTTGTGTCTCCCTCCCACCCTCCCTATCCCACCCCTCTAGGTGGTCACAGAGCACCCAGCTGATCTCCCTGTGCTATGTGGCTGCTTCCCACTAGCTATCTATTTTACATTTGGTAGTATATATAAGTCCATGCCACTCTCTCACTTTGTCCTAGCTTACCCTTACCCCTCCCTGTGTCCTCAAGTCCATTCTCTACGTCTGTGTATTTATTCCTGCCCTGCCCCTAGGCTCTTCAGAACCATTTTTTTTTTTTAGATTCCATATATATGTATTAGCATATGGTATTTGTTTTTCTCTTTCTGACTTACTTCACTCTGTATGACAGACTCTTGGTCCAT
Source organism: Mesoplodon densirostris (assembly GCF_025265405.1). NCBI lineage: Eukaryota > Metazoa > Chordata > Mammalia > Artiodactyla > Ziphiidae > Mesoplodon > Mesoplodon densirostris. Next base: position 182,170,048 of record NC_082661.1, read on the forward strand.
CTATCTCACTACTAATAACTCAATTTCGTTTCTTTTTATGGCTGAGTAATATTCCATTGTATATATGTGCCACATATTTATCCATTCATCTGTTGATGGACACTTAGGTTGCTTCCATGTCCTGGCTATTGTAAATAGAGCTGCAAGGAACATTGTGTGGACCAACTTTTTTAAAAAGAAATATAGAAATGTATTTTATTTTCCATGCAGTTTCTTTTCTCTTACCATCTTCTCCCCACCCTCACTGTCCCAAGGACGCCATTTAAGAACCTCAGCATTCTGTACCTTTAAGAATTGTTAAAATTGAAGAAGAATAAACTCTACCTAACTGTATGCTGACAATAATTTAAAGATTAATCCTTTCTTCACTTCCTCAATTTTCTTATCAAGTCTTCGGAGGATGTATGCTAAAGAGGACTGCTATTTACAGAGCCAACTGGGAAGGAGTGTGCCCATACCATCCTCCACTGAATGCTTCCTCTCTCAATTAAAAATAGCTGCCAGAAGAGAGGTGCTGTGGGTAAATATAGCAGTTGAGTGAAGGAATAAAACATTCGATTTTTTTTGTTTACATTTTTAACATCATCTGATATCACAGAAAACCTACTGTAATACCCTATGAAATATTTTAGATATACCAAAAAACTTTGAGGAAAATGTATGAACATGTTGTTAGCACCAATCAGCTTAAGAAAGAAAACATAAGAATAATGTAGGCTCCATTTTTTTCCCCTCCTAATCATTCTTTTAATTCTTCTTTTTATTCTTTTCCTCCCAGTGTTATATAATTGACTTATAACATAGTGTAAGTTTAAGGTGTACAAAATATTGATATGATACACATATATAGGAAAATGATTACCACCATAGTATTAGGTAATACCCTCATTACATCACATAGTTACCATTCTTTTTTTGTGATGGAAGCATTTAAGATCTACTCTTTTAGCAACTTTCAAGTACCCTTTGATCAACATCTCCCATTTCTTACATCCACCAGTCCCTGGTTACACCACTCTCCTCTCAGTGTCTCTGAGTTCTGCCTTTTTAGATTCCACACATAAGTGATATCATACAGTATTCATCTTTCTCTGTCTGACTGATATCACTTAGCATAATGCCCTCAAGTTCCATCCACGTTGTTACAAAGGGAACGTCGTTCTTCTTTCTCAGGGCTGATTAGTACTCTGAATAATATAATAATACATGTTTGAATAATATATCTACTTTATCCATTCATCCATTGATGACACTTTGGTTGTTTCAATATCTTGGCTATTGTGAATAGTGCTGTAATTCACATGAGAGTACAGATGTCTGTATGAGATACTGATCTGATTTCCTTTGGATGTGTACCCAGAAGTGGGATTACTGGATCATGCAGTAGTTCTATTGTTAATTTTTTGAGGAACCGAAATACTGTTTTACATAGTGACTGCAACAATTTACAACCCCACCAACAGTGCATGGGGGTTCCTTTTCTCTACATCCTTTCCAATACTTCAAATCTCTTATCATTTTCATGATGGCCGTTCTGACAGGTGTGAGGTGGTATCTCATTGTGGTTTTGATTTGCATTTCCCTGATGATTAGTGATGTTGAAAACCTTCTTCTGTACCTGTGTGTCACTTCTGTCTTCTCTGGAAAAATGTCTGTTCCTCTGCCCATTTTTAAATCAGGTTGTTTGTTTTTGCTATTGAGTTGTATGAGTTCTTCATATATTTTGAAGAATATATGAAGGTAATATATATATAACCCTTTATATATATTACTTGCAAATATTTTCTCCCATTCCTTAGATTGCTTTTTTATTTTACTGTTGGTTTACTTTGCTGTGTAGAAGTTTTTAGTATGATGTAGTTGCAGTTATTTGCTTTTGCTTTTGTTACCTTTGCTTTTTGTGTCAAGTCCAAAAATTCATTACCAAGAACAATGTTAATGTCATACATGGCCTTCATTATGCGGAGGTACATTTCTTTTATACAAAGTTTCTTAAAAGCTTTTACCTTGAAAGAATGTTGAATCTTGTCAAATTTTTTTTTCCCTGCATCTATTGATAAGATAATACAATAGTTATTCTTTATCATATTAATGTGATATATTACATTAATTAATTTATGTGTGTTGAAACATTCTTACATTGCAGGAATAAATCTCACTGAATTAGAGCATATGATCCATTTAATTTATTTGAATTTTATTTTGTTGAGGATTTTTGCATCTACGTTTAGCAGAGATATTGGCCTATTATTTTCTTTTCTTGTAGTGTCCTTGTCTGGTTTTGGTATCACAGTAATGCTGGCCTTGTAAAATGAATTTGTAAACATTCCCTCCTTTTCTATTTTTTGGAAAGTTTGAGAAGGATTGGTATTAGTTCTTCTTTAAATGTTTGGTAGAATTCACCAGTGAGGTCATTTGGTCCTGGATTTTTTGTTTTGGGGAGGTTTTTGATTACTGATTCAATTTTTTTACTTGTTACTGGTCTAAATTCAGATTTTCTGTTCTTCATGATTCAGTCTTGGTAGGTTGTATGTTTCTAGGAATTTATCCATTTCTTCTAAGTTGTCCAATTTGTTGGCATATAATTATTCATAGTAGTCTCCTGTGATTCTTTGTATTTCTGTGGTATTAGTTGTTATATCTCTTCTTTCATTTCTAATTTTATTTATTTAAGTCCACTCCCTTTTTTTCTTGGTAAGTCTAGCTAAGGGTTTGTCTATTTTTTCATCTTTTCAAAAAAAAAACCCAGCTTTTAGTATCATGAATCTTTTCCACTGTCCCTTATTGAATCTATGTCCACTCTGATCTTCGTTATTTCCTTTTCTCTACTAACTTTGAGCTTATGTTGTTATTCTAGTTCCTTGAATTATAATGTAAGTTTATTCATTTGAGACCTTTCTTTTTTCTTAATGTAGGTAATTGAATTGTGATGTGTCTCAGTGGGGGTTTCTTTGGGTTCATGTCATTTGAAACTTCCTGGACCTTCTGGATTTGGATATATGTTTCTTTCCCAGGTTAGGGAAGTTTGCAATCATTATTTCTGTGAGTAAGCTTTCTGCTCCCTTTCTCTCTCTCTCCTCCTTCTGGGACTCTTAGAGTATGTATATCAATCTGTTTGATGGTGCCCACAGGTCTCTTAAGCTATCTTCACTCTTTTATATTCTTTTTTCTTTTTGCTCCTCAAGTTGGATGAATTCCACTGCCCTGTCTTCGAGTTCCTCTTCATCTAGTCTGTTTTTGAACCCTTCTATTGAATTCTTTAACTCAATTAATATATTCTTTAGCTCTCTGGTTTCTATTTAGTACTTTCTTAAATTTCCTATCTCTTTGTTGAAATTCTCACTTTGTTCACGGACTGTTCTGACCTCAGTGATCATCATTATGAGCGTTATTTTGAATTCTCTTATCAGGTAAATCACTTATCTCTATTTCTGGAATTTTATCTTGTTCTTTGGAATGTATTTCTCTGTTTCTTCATTTTTCTTTACTCTCTACGTTGGTTTCTGTACATTAGATTTAACAGCCCCCTCTCTCAATCTTGACAGAGTGGTCTCAAATAGTAGATGAACCTTGTCAATCAGTCCAGCCGTGCTCCTGTTGTCTCTTAATCCTTTGTGATTGTCCAAGCTGCCATCCTTGTTCTTAGTGGCTCCCAGTATTGGAGGGTGTGTCAACTCCCCAAAGGAGAGAATCTCAGTCAGCACTTAGATGCAGGCCATTTGGAAACTGAACCTTCAGGCAGCAGCTGGGAATGTGTATAGTTAAGAGAAACTCCTTGCTTGCTACTTCTGTCCTGGACCTGGCCATGAGTTGGTGGGGGGAGGGGGGTGCTTTGAGCCTGTTTAGAACTTCTTATATGTTTTCTACAGTTCTGTGGGACTTCTGAATGTAAACCTCATTGGCTGTCAGAGCCAGGTGATATGGGGAACCATTCCTTCAGTGGCAGCCACAGAAGTTGGGATACAGATGTGCTCCCTCTAGGGAGATACTGGTGACTTGGGGCAGGCAGGAGAGAGAGTGCAGGGGAAGTGTCTGCAGGCTCCCTGGTCTCTGGGGAGGATTGCAGTCAACCCCTGGATACTTGCCAAATTAGAGGTCTGACCCTTAGGCAGCAGCTTTTGAAGTATGCAAATATACTTCTTTCAGGGAAAGACTAGGAGATGGATGTTCTTGCCTGCTTCTGTGCTGGGCCCTGAGGTGTTACCCACAGGGAGGGCCTGCACCCATTGACAGCTACTTTTTTTTTTGTTATAGTGTTTTGGGTCTCAGGAATGTAAGCCCTGTTGGCTTTCAGAACTAGGTGTTTTGGGGCCTGTCCCTTAAAAGGGAGTCCTAAAAGTTGGGACACTAGATGCAGGGTTCAAACCCTTCATTCCTCAGGAAAAGGCTGGGAGTTCGTGGTTATCTCCCAATTGTATGGTATTGCCCTGGTGGTGAGGTTTATGATAAGAGTGTGTCTCAGCCTTTCCTATCCATTTTCATACAGGTATTTTCTTGTTCATGCAGTGTTTAGGAGTTGCTCATCTAGCTTCTACATTTCTTTCAGAGGAAATTTCTCTGTATGTACCTATTCATTCAGTGTGTTCGTGGGAGGAGAGGAATTCAGGAGCCTCCTATGTTGATATCTTTAAAGACTGCCACCTCCTTTATCATTTAATACCTGTTTTCAAATAATTAAACTGCATTATCAATTTAGAATATCAGAACATATACATGCAGAATAATAAAATATCTAAGACATAAAAATGCACCACCATCAAATGGAAAACAAATGGCTCATTAAGATAATTCAGTAAGCCAGTTTTCAACTAAGTAGTCAATGTGTTTTGAATGTAGTCAAAATGTCTAATTTAAAAACCTCACCCACAGAGCTGAATGATAATTTAAATAAATTATACACATATGCTTAATTTTATTTAGAAAAAAGTCTTCGGAGTCCATCCTGATATGTCTATTTTTAAATGATTTTTATTTGTTAAAATGTGAGGAGGCTCCCCATCCTAAGGAAACATTCTATTTTTTTTTCACATATAGCCTATATAGTTCCCTTCTCCTTTTCCATAGTCAGTTTTTAATTTCCCTATTATTTAGTAAAAACCTTATTTCTTAGTGAGAAATTAGCAAACAGATTTGAATATGGGAGGAGACTATTTTATATATTCATACTAGGGCAAGCCTTTAAAACAATCTGTAAACCTGGTCTAAAGTGTGGGTGTGATTTATGATCCTTTCATTTGACCTTATTTGATAGTGAGTAGAAACCAAGTGATATTATTAAGTAGTCAATTAAACAGTATATTTGTATTATCTTCATGATACTTTGGCAGGCAACTATGGGGTATATGGCTTCAGCTCTGGGCATTTATAACCTTTTTGGAAAGTTAAGACATATACCCATGAAAAGAGAAATGAACAGAGTAAGAGTTAACTGAAAATAACTGACAAATAATATTATAAGAAGAAACATAATCGATAGAATACTTAATTCCTGCTGCACAGAGGTGGCTTTACAGATTATTATTAAATAGAGAAAATGAAGAAGTAATCATCATGAGCTACCATAAGTTTACTAAAGAAAAATAAAAGACTAAACCTTATTTCTTTTTTTTTTGACTTGGGTTACTAGACTGTCAGAAAATGTAATAGAGTCAGGATAGCTATGAGATATTTGACAAGGTTTCTCATAGTGTACAAATGAATAAGACAGAAAACTGGATTTTATGCATGGAAATGTACAGCTGGTCACATTAATAGATGTTAGTTAAAGCACAGTGATTAATACTTTAACAAAATGGAGGAGCTCTGCATAGGACAATATTATTCTCAGGCCACTCTTCAGCGTTCTTTCTGCAAATTATTGGCATGAGTAATCTAGATGATGAGATAAAACTTGCAAATAATCAGAGCTTAGGAGAATAATGAATGTATTAGTTGGCTGAATTAGGTTCTAAAATATCTGGACAGGCAGTAACAGACAAAACCTAACAAGGAGAGTTTTATCAGGAACAAATTTAAACTTGTGGTCTTGTAGTAACAAAATAAAATCTGCCACCCCCTAAAAACCAAAACCAAACAACCAACCAACCAATCAACCAAACAAACTAGAAACCACAAAATAGAGGATATACCTATTAGCAGCAACCCAACTGAAACACTTCTAAGGATTTTGTCAATAGAAGTTAATAGTATGATGGTGTTATAAAACAGCTGATGTGATCTTCGGCTATGTCACTGCTTCTCAACCTTTTTTAAAATTATTTTCCCTCTAATGAATCCTTTAAAATTTTTTTCTTAGTCATTTTCCCAATTAAAATTTAATGGCACAGGTGTACTGTATATCTCTTAATGTGCTATATCTATGTGCTTTATCTGTAAAAAGAGTAAGCTTTTTTCTTACAAGAATCAATTTTCACCCTCTTACGGGCAATATCACCCTCATTGAGAATGCATAGGCTTTATTAATAGCGAATACTGTAGAATAATGAAAGAAAAATTCTACTGTTCTTAGCTGTTTAAAATATTGTGTTCACTTCTGAATAGCACATTTTAAGACATATTTCAAAACTAGATAATATTCAAAAGAGAACAATTAGGATGGCGTGACATGAAGAAATTTTAAAGGGCAAAGAATGGTTATTCTAGGGAAAGTGAAATGGAAGGGGTTCTTATACATATCTTTAAATATGTGAGAAGCTGTTTTATGACAAAAGGGATCTAATTATTGAGCAGTTACTCTAGGAAAATATATTTTGGCTAAATATTATAAGTTACCTGTCCAAAGTATCCAAAAATGGAAATGGTTATTTCATTAGGAATAATATGCTTTGCCATGAGATATACTATGTCATATGTAACCCAGTATACATACATGTACATAACCAGGTATATAACCCTGTGGTGTAGGGGACAGGAAAGAAAAGATTCAATCCCTAAATGGACAGGATGACCTTAGCTTCTCTTTCATTCCTGATTTTGTGATACTGGACAGTAGGAGATGAACTGAATCTTGAAGGAAAAAACAGAATTAGATAAATTTAGATTATATAATGCTCCGAGGTAGACATTCTGGCTTATTAGACATGGAAATTAGGGCATGCAGATGACTTCTGCTATCTGCTTTGGATGACTTCTGCTATCTGCTTTGTCCAAAACTCATTATCTGGCCCCAGCAGTTCACCAACATTCTTACATGCAATATGTTGGACTTCGATTACATCTATCCTTTCTAGTTTTAGAAATCTAAGATTTTATGACTCAGTAGTTTATGATATGAAGATGCTGTTCCTATTGCCCAGTCTTCCCCATCCGCTTAAGCAATTCACCAAGTACTCATAAGTCATCAATTACCAGGCTGGGACCTTGAGTTGTCATATGAGACACAAATGTCATCTTTTAGAAAGTATAATCTCAGGGAGAATAGGAGGGAAAGAAACTTCATTACCCAAAAGAGGTGTTTTATGTTAAAAAGGAGAAGTTATTGTTATACAAAGACATTGCTAGTCAGGGTCTCTGCCATTATCATCTCTCCATTATTGGGGGTCTTTTATACTTCTAAAACATCAGCATTTAAGGTTTCTCTGGACAAAGGTAGCATTACTGGCCTATCCTGGCTTTAACCTAGGTCAGTCAAGGAGGTTAGACAGGGTTTATAAGAATCTGTCCGTTGACTTTTTCAAACTCACCATTGAGTAGAGATTTTCACATATGTACTCAGTTGAAGCCTAGTCCTATGCACAGAGTGTCTGAAATAAAAAGGTATATTTTAAAAAGAGTAGGATAAAGTTGTATGGCTTTTGCATTTATGGGAGTTGTTACTGAATTTACAGTATAAATAGGATTGTAATCTGTGAAGTGCCAAAAGTGTTGTGTTTATTTTTGTTGTTGTTGGCAGTAGTAGTAGTAGCAGCAGCGGCAGTAGTAGTAGTAGTAGTAGTAGTAGTAGTGATTGCCTGATTTCCTTGTTTCAGTTTCGCAACTATGAAGTATCTGGCAGCTCTCCAATGCTGACTTAGTCTGGGAGGATTGGGTGGCTATAACATAATGATTAAATTATTCTTCATGAACTGTTCCTACTCCCACTTCAGTCTACTTTTTTTGTGTTTGTCTCCTCTGAACTTAAATACACTTCATTGGCTGAAAAGGAGGAAAATTTTTGTGTGACAGGGAGATTGGGGAAGTTGAAGGGAGCACCATGATATAATTGAAAGAAGAGATCTCTTGCCATGTGACCTTGGAAAAGTCACTTAACCTCTTTTTCCTGACCTATAAATCAGATGACACCATTGGTCCAGTCAATCTTTCTTGTGTAATTCTTAATCCTTATTGTGTATTGTAATCATTGGGAGAGTCTTTATAAAATAGAGGTGTCTGTGTCCTAACCTAGTTTGTAGGAGGGCCCGGATTTTTATTTATTTTTAAAAATCTCTTTAAGTCACTTAAATGTACAGCCAAGGTTGAAAACTAAAGCTTTGTAGTATTGTTGTGAGGACAAAATTGAATAATAATAATAATAATAAATGAGCCTTAAAAGGGACTCATTCAAATGATCATTTCCCAAGGGAGAGTATGAGTGATTTTCTTTTTCCCCATGGGATTTTACTTTCTAATAACAACAGTGCTTTGCCTGATGGCTGTGTTCTGCCCTGACTGACCAGGAGGAATCAGGGGAGACAGCACATGCTCAGATGATTTCACTCAGTTAAGAATCACACTTCCAGATTCTTGGCCTGTCATCGTCATGGCACGAAAGATGACCAGCCTATGCTGATGGTTTCCTAAAGGGCCTGGCAAGGCTCAGAATTACCAGCCCAGTCTCATTCGACCTCACAAGGAAATCAGAGGCCAAGAGCTGCTCTTCTCTGCACAGAGATGGGACCAATATTTATGGAGGTCACTACCAGTTACCTACCAAGCTCCAAACATTCCAGAAATTTTTCCTTTATGGTTGGTAAATTTAGGGTCCTTGAGCTATGTGTGACTTGCTTAGTGCTATAAAGCTGATTGACACTTATTTTTTTAAACTATTTGAGATGTCACAGGGCAAGAGTATCATGGGATTTCATTTTATTATTCAATGTCAACCCTGTAAATATTCATAGAAAAGTGTATGGGGGAGATTATACTTCTGATAAGTATTCAACGGGACAGAGACTAAAGATTAATCTTTTGTATAAAAGATTAACCTTTTGTATATGATGAAAAATTAATATAAAATATAGAATTAGTACCAAAGACATTTGGCAGAAGAGGTATAAGCTGAATTTGCATGTTGAAGTGACTACACAAGTTCTAATCTTCTATTAAGGGGAGCAAAATATATTTTTTTAAATTTTATTTTATTTATTTTTTTATGCAGCAGGTAAGGGGAACAAAATATTAACCAGCAAATAATGTCACTACTTAAGGTAACAGAGAAGAGAATATATAAATAATAGGAGTCTTAGTCCAACCAAAAAAGATTGTTTGGAGATTAATGATAATTTAAAAAATACATATCTCTAATTTATGAAGTATAATGGCTTTTAATTTTTCTATAAGACTATGTAAGTCTTGACAGCTTTCTATTTATTTTGCTCAATTTAAGCATTCAGTGACCATAAGACATTCAACTTGGTATACAGAATTGAACCCTGTTTAATTTTTGACAGGTTTTTCTATGATTGACTCACTGATTCCTTATTTCAACAGTAGAGTTTGGGGGAAAAAGATAAAAAATCTCAATCTTTTTAGAACTTACTTTCCAGTAGAGAGAATGGCAGTAAGTCAGATAGGTGATTTTTTTAATTTGTTGTGTTTCAGATGGCATTAGGGCCACTATGAAAAATAAAGCAGGAAAGGAGTGATAGGGGGTCCTGGTAAGGGGTTGCTTTTGTAAAAAAAAAAAAAAAAAAAAAAAGTTTTATCAGAGAAAGTATGGCTATGTGGATATTTTTTCAGGGAACTAAGGAGAGAGAGAGAGAGAGAGAGAGAGAGAGAAAGCCCTGAAGGTATCTGGGACAAATGTGGAGGAGGAGAGACCCTCCAAGTACGAAGAATAAGCTCTAAGGCTTGTTAAGGGGAATAGTGTGTTGGTCTGGGGGTTAGTGGTCATGGGGGGAAGAGCTTATAGGCCCTTGTAAGGACTTTGTCAATTACTCTGAAAGAAAGGCGAGTAATTAGAAGGTTTTAGGCTGAGTAGTAACATGATCTGCCTTTTTCAAAGGATGGTTCAGGCTTCTGTGTTAAGAATAGATAGTAATAAGGTCAGCCTGGATGTATGGAAACATGTTAGAAGCGATTGTAATGGTTAAGGGAAGAGACAGTGTGGGCTTGGACCAGAGCGGCAGCAGTGGATGTGGTGAGAAATAATAGGCTGACAGGATTTTCTGATGCATCTGATGTGCGTTGAAAAGAGAA